>NC_141761.1:44717156-44870079 GCF_982258835.1 Parasteatoda tepidariorum | reverse complement strand
TTGGTTTATTCTTTTTGCATTATATAATTAGATGATAAAACAATAGAAACATACAAAAATATTGATTATTACTCAATATTATACAGAAATATAAGCAATACTCCTTAAGTGGGCGGGGCTACCCGACTCTCCCCTATATAATATATATCTAACATAGAAAGCTTCAACAAGTCTTTTTATGTAACTTCCATCTATACTTTCCTTCTTAATTTATTATTAAAAATTAAATGCGTTCTCACATTTTATTATTTATATCTGCCTTTTTATTATATTTTTAGATTTAAATATGCAAGAATTAGCATTTTAAGTTCTTACCTTAACCAAAGTGTTTGAACCATATTATTCCTTCGACCTATTTAACGGATCAATTGTAATTACTAACGTTACCCTTTTCAAATGTGACTTAAAAGTTCTGTGACTTAACAGTTCATCGGGATTTGTTAGCAAGATTTTCCCTTGTTTTGAGATTGGACCACTTCAAGAAGAGTGAATTCCCTCCCCCCCCCATACAAGAAGGAAAAAAAAGAAACTCCAAAGAGAAAAAAAGTTCTGAACACCCATTCCCATGCACGCTGCCGAAAGAAGGATGCCCCCATTCGCAAAACTTTTGATTTGATGCTGCACTACCTGTTACCAAAAGATAAACGACTTTCGATTTCATTCTAATATAATTCTAAACAACATTATCTGAATAATATACAAAAGAGAACCATTTGTTCCAGATTCCCAAAAAAAGGGCTTCCACTTCTTAATGCTTTATGGAAACTAATGAAAAATGTAAAGTTATTTTGTTTTTGATTTAAGGTTTTTAATGTGGCAAAGTTGGCTTTTGCAATTTTGAAAAATAGCGGTAGTTCATATTTACTAAAGTGATTCTTATACAAACGCGTGGTACAGCAATTAATTAAAAATGATTCAGATGTGGGTGCTTTTCAAAATCAATTAGTGGTGATAAATATAATTATTTTCATCAGCGAAATCTTGTGAGCAGAGGAAGTATTAATTAAATTTGATATCCAATTACTTCAATAAATAGAAGTGGTGATTGATATTTCATAATTAAGATAAGATTATTTATAAGATTTTGTGGGGATGAAAGTGTTATTAAATTTGATTTCTAGTTGTTTGAAATATTTTGAAAAAATTTTTACCAGTAATTTATATGTATCTGAAAAAAAGTACTATTGATTTTTTAATGGTATTTACATTAATGATCAATTATTTTTAAAATATTTCATTATTATGAAAGTAGTTGGTGTTTAAATAAGAATAAATTTTTTTATTGACTTTGGTTTAAATTTATAAATTTTTCTTCTCATCCTTGATATTTCAATTGATAATATTTTTCAAATACATTGAGCTTATTCATATGGTTTAATGAATTTGTTTATTTCTAAAATTTGAAAATATTTTTAAAATTTATCACAATTATTGATTTTTTTAAATTCTTTTCAGTAAATTTTTCTTTTGATTCAGTAAAATGATTATTATAGTTATTAAAAAAATATTAAAATTATTATATCTAGTGTTTTATATGTTATAGTTTATAGGATTTATTGATTGTAAGGGTAAAATTTGAGCAATTAAAAATGTGAATTTTTTTCCTTCTAAATGCAATATTTAATTATTGAAATTTATTTTTAATGCTTGAATGCTCTTAAGGAACGGTAAACATTATAAATTTAACATGGATAAGGATTAATCTCCTGTTCAGAAATTTTCCTCTAATACGGAATCATCAAATAATGTAATAATTGATACAAATAATAATTTGCAAAATAAATTAAATACAGTACAGAACCCGTTATCCGGAAATCAGAAAACCGGAAAACCAAAAAACCGGAACGAAATTCCATTAGTTTTCCCGTCATTTTTTTAAAAAAAAAATTTTCGTCATAAGATTTTAGGATTTTTCGTTCTTTTTTTAAAGATGTTTAATTACCATCATTTTGGAAATAATCATTAGTGTATTACTTCATCGTTTTTTCTTCTTTTTAAGATTATTTCCATTTTTTTTTTTTAGTTGGGTTTAACTATAAAAAACGGCTTTTTGCAGCGATTCAGAAAACCGGAAAAATCAGTTATCCGGAATATCGATGGTCCCGATCGTTCCGGATAATCGGTTCCCTACTGTACTAGTTTTCAAAATTTAAATCAAGATAAAGCGAAAGAAAAACTGGACATATCAATGTTTGAGCCCGACATTGACATTCAGTTCACAGACTGGCTCACATTTACAAAAACAAACTAGAGATTTTAAATTAAATAACGAGTGGAAATTAAAAAATTTTCAAACATTTAAGAAGGGTTCAACTTTGAAATTATTGATAAATAAATATTTAAATTATTATACTTTTCAAGAAATAGTCAAAATTTTTCAAGAACATTCTTTTTCACCTCTATTTGACCTTAATGATTTTCTAAGATTGCCAAGTTAAACCTTAACTCAAATTTTGCCAAAAAAGTAGAGTTACATCGAAAAATTTAATTAAATAATGAAAATATGAATAAATTTATTTAAATAATAGGGTTTGTCTGTGGGATTACGACCACAGTTTAAGACTCTTTGGGGTTTTAAAAGAACCCAAAACCCCAATTGACTGGCTTACACATGTTTTAAAAATTATTTATGATGTCCCCATTGTCTTACCTCAAAAAGAAAATAAAACAAAAAGTGCCAGAATCAAAATTTAGTGGATATAGACAACAAGGTAAACAATTTCAAGGCTGGACACCAAGACGGTAATTTTTTTACACAATTCTGTTAATCAAAGTTTTAATAACTATCTGCGACAAAATTAAAAATTTTCTAAGCCAAGTCAGAATTTCAATCAACAATTCCAAATGAGACCTAGATTTTAGAAAGAAAGTGACAGATTTAATAAAAATAAACAACAAAGAAGTCATTTATTCCAAGCTTCTCAAGCTGAAAATATAGTCTTGAGCAAATAATCTAAAAAAATTTTAAAGTAACTAATGTTAATATATGAATTCCAACATTTTCCATTTTAGCAAAGTTTTCTGAATATTTAAAGGGAAACAAATTTTACACTTAACTATTTCATATAATGATGTTGACCTACAATGATTTAGCCCCACGATGTGTTAACAATTTAAACAAATATATAAGACCTAATAATAGTGCAGTTAATTTCTAAGTGAATACAAAATTAAATTCTACAAATTTTGGTACATCTTGATTGTTTTGTTATTACATTAGCACTTTAAACATTAAAGGGATCGACAACTTTTGCCTTGGTAAATATGTAAAAATTGTATCATGGTTCCTACAGTTCTTAAAAACTTTAATAGTGGTAACAAAAATAATATAAAATTTAATTATTTAATAAACTTGTGACTACCACAAGCTATTTGGTAAAATATATATATATATATATATATATATATATATATATATATATATATATATATATATATATATATATATATATATATATATATATATATATATATATATATATATATATATATATATATGTGTGTGTGTGTTTTAGAACTGTGCCCTACCAGACCTCAAAGGTTAATGTGGTATCTTAGAAAAGGAAATTTCTGTCAGCATTAATATAAATTTACTACAACTAAAAGACAGTGTTAATAATCTCCACTGTAACCCTACACACAAGTGTTCACACAAGCAGTGTTAAGTCATAAGTTAGTTTAATAATTATTAATTAATTATAAAAGGATAATCAAATATGACTGTTAAAATATGTAACGAGCATATTCATTTATGATATAGAGTCCCTTATTTTAAAAAAACAATCAATAGTCTATAACTGCAATAAAAAAAAAAAAGTAACCTTCCCATCAGAAGAACCTTATTTTTAAATCTGCTTCTTTACAATTGAGTGTTTTGATTAACAGAGTTATGCCATTCTGCCTGAATTTACTGAGAATTTTTGAGTAATAAATAAAAGAAATATTCCATTTGTCAACTTTATCTTTATGTTCACACAACACTAGCCCCTTCTTGATTTTTAATACATTATGTAAAACTAAAAAATAGATTAATCAAACACAGAAATATACAAATCAAGTAAAACTTAACAAGTAACTTAAGTAAAACTTAATCAAGTAAAACTTTAAACAGAGCTAATAATAATAAAAAAAGTGGGGGGGGAAACAAGAAGTAGTTTTGTGCTATGCCACATATTTGAGAGAAACAACTATTGTAATCAAATCATTCAAATAATATTAAAAACTTAATATCAAATTCTGCTATTCAAATAATAATAAAGGTAATGTGTTATTACTCTTATACCCCTTTATTAAAAATTCCTTTAATAGTTTGGGGCAATTCGGCTTAAAACTTTACAAGTTGGGCAGGGATATCTGAAAAACAATTTTTATTATATACCTCTGGAGCTATATAATCAGGTGTTCCACAAAATGTAGTGGTTGTGCAGCCATTTAGTATACCTTCTTTACACATGCCAAAATCAGCTATTTTACAATGACCTTCACTATCTAAGAGAATGTTATCCAATTTCAAATCCCTAAAAAAATTATTTAAAATTAAAAGTAATACATCCGTAATGAATTTTAGATAAAGAAAACTTTAAAAAGGCACTAATTAGATTACTTTAATTAAACTGTAATAATACATATTTCAGAGATCGAAATTTAAAGGAAAATGGGACACAGCAATATTTATTAATATATTTTTTATATTTATTAATACTTATTAATATATTTAAAATAAAACAACTCATTTTTTAAAATAATCTTGATTATCGTTCAATTATTTAAGCAACTTTATAAATATTTTAAAAGCACAAATCGTAATTGCTTTTACTGTATTAAAAAAATATAATTAGCTCTAATTAGGTGTAATAAAAGCACATTTTATAACTAAAGTAAAATAAAATATATTATTTTTAATATCAGAATTACTTTGTTCAGTTTAGAACAGAAAGTTTTAACAGTTTCCAGTAAAATTTTACAAAACTGAATACTAGTTTCAAATCAATGCATGGAAAATCTTTTAAAGTTCTACAGCATTAAAAAAAACTAACCAGTAACAATTAGAAAATATTCAGTCATACCAATGTGAAATTAAAAGTTGCAACTGGGTGCAAGATTTCTTTAATCAAATAGCGTTACAGTTAGGGTTTCAACAAATTCGAAATTTAAAAAAAAATACAGTGAATAATGACACTTTACACTTTTGTACAAAAGTAATTTTAATGGATGATTTTTCAATTCATAATTTAAAAATTCTATGATAACACTGTATTATTGATTGAAACCAATAACTTTTAAAATCACATGAAAGAGATAAATCAATAAGTATGTAACTAAAAAAATCTATATTTCAAGATTTGTTGTTGCATTTGCTTAAAATAATAAATATGTGTATACCCCTAAATTCATCACTATAAAAATTCGATAATATAAAATTATTGAGTCTCTGTTTCATAAAATGACTGAATTTCTGGAAAGGTTTAAGCAATGAATCCTGTGGGTGAGACACTATGCCTGAACCTTGTATATAACAAGTGGATGGTCTTTTAATTGAACTTTCCAATTTTATGATTTCTACTAGTATTATTTATTAAAGTAAGAAGATAATATCAGAGATTAGAGACAATATCAATAACAAATACCTTCAAATCTATTTCTTTTTAAAATTTCATTTGTATTCGTAGAAAATGAGATGTTTTGACTATGTATTAAAATTATGAATATGAGAACAAAAAGCTATAAATCAGGACAAATAAGGATAAAATCTTTTTTATCGGGAAAGTCAGAAATGTCAAGACAATTACGAATCCTGCTTTCCTGCTTTTTTTACTACACTTTAAGTTGATGCAATGAAGTTACCAGTTTTTATGTAAAAAGGAAACAGTTAAGTGGTATATAGCAGGAAAATTTCTTGACAACTTTTCTTAGAGGCTCAATGCTTAGAGCATTGAAAAGAAAATACATATATATATATATATACAACTTATCAAAATTAGACAGCACATTTTACTGGGTGGTTGGAACTATAAAAATTTTCTGGTATATGAAGCATTGAACAGAAAAATTTTACATTTAAAAGTGTGAGCATTTTCTGATAGTGAACTTTTACACATAAATTTTTTTAATGATATTCAACTTAGTCAATCACTTGCAAATAAATATATAAAAAAAATTAAATAAGAAAGAAAAAAGAATAATAAAAATTGAAACACAACCTTTATTTATTTATTTAATTTTTTTTTTGTTGCTAAATAAATTTTCATTTTATATGTAAAAAAAATGAAAATACTTCTAAAAAGATGGAGAAATAAATATGTGTTTTAAATAAGCATGTCTATTTTGAATGAATCAGAAAAATAAGTTAACAAGTACTTACTGTTCTTTTAACTATAGAACTTAATAGAATATATATGAAAATTCTAGCAATTTGAATAATTTAATTATTAGCTAACAGATTATACTACTCTTTTTGTTGAGCATTTACAAAACTTTGAATACTTAACATTTAAAATAATATAAAAACCTTCACATAGTTAACTCCTAAAATGGGTAAGGAACATGATAGGAGAGTTGTCATTGAATTATATTTTACTTTCATACTCCCCATGAATACAAAATATGATTTATGAAATGTAATAATAAATTTTCATGCACAATCCTCGATATATGAATTGCAAATATTTTTGTAATTTCAGGTCTATAAGTTCGTGTTAAAGAATTCAAGAGTAAAAATTTTTTTTCTAAAGATGAAATAACTTAAAGAAAAACCTAGATAACAATGAAGGAAATGTTCATTCACATGATAATGTTCCTTTTAACGGTTTGAAAATGTACCATTGAATTGTTAAATGTTATTGATTGCTTTTAGAACACCTTAGATTAAGTTACCTGTAAATAACTCCATTACGATGAAGAAACATCAGAGCTAATGTTACTTCTGAGGCATAAAACCTAGCTCTAGGTTCATCAAATTTCCTAGCTTTTTGAATTTGGAACATCAAATCCCCACCATTGACATATTCCATAACAAAAAACAAACGATCCTAAAAAAAAGTTATTAATATAGTTGAAAGCTATATCTATATAAGCCCATTAATTTATGTTACATTTATATTTATAAATATTCAGAAAATTAAATATATATCATATTTTCTGGTGAAAGCGCCACACCATCACAAGCGTCGCATCTCGATTTTTAAAAAGTCATCATAAGCGCTACAGCTGCACAGCACTGCGAATATCAGCATCTTTAGAGGAGAGACATTTAAATTATCATTCAGAATATCTGCATAATAAAAACATTTTTTATACATTTCATAAAGTTAAGTTTTAAATTAAAAAAAATAATAAAATCTGTTAACAAGTCCACCCACTTACGGCCAACACATAGACTGTTCAGGCAAGGCTTAACTAGATCATCATTGGTACAGGTTAATTTGGAATAAGCGTGCATAATAAATAATCCCTTTATATGGTCAAAAAATAATATTAAGTACAACAAAATATTTTTTAAATACATCAACAAACGTAATTTTAATTCCTAAATTATTTGGGAGGAGGGGAGATAAAAGCCTAAAATGCGTTAACAAAAAGTTCACGCGAAAAGAGAATTTTTCTTTTTCATCTAAAAAAAAAAATTGTTCTTACCAGTTGGCACCGAGACAAAAAATAAAGCTGTCATATTTTACTTCAGGAGAGCAAATAATTAACAACAACAAAAAAAAAAACTAATATGCTCAGCAGTGCCTATAAAGACCT
The DNA here is from genome assembly GCF_982258835.1 of Parasteatoda tepidariorum. Lineage (NCBI taxonomy): Eukaryota > Metazoa > Arthropoda > Arachnida > Araneae > Theridiidae > Parasteatoda > Parasteatoda tepidariorum. The sequence continues at coordinate 44,862,336 of NC_141761.1, read as the reverse complement.
TGTGCTGGGAGAGAAAGGTTGAAGAATTCAACCATATTTAGAGGAGGAATTAATGCTGCGACTGATGATAAAAATCTGTAAAACAATGTTAATGAAAAAAATAAAATGAAAATTTTAAGATAAAGATTTATTTAAAAAAAAAAGATTTAAAAAATCATCACAGTTTAAAATTGAGGAAAAAATATAAACAATGTAAAAAATTAACTTTCAATATCCTATAAAGTTACTTTTATCACTGTCAGAGACAAATAATTTCAAGATTTCATAATTTGCCATATTAACACCAATAGAAGAATCCTCAGTAGAGTCGGTGGTGTCGGAGTTATTCCAGCTGCGCTCGATGAGGCCGGCTTTTGCAAACACCCGAGTGACAGTCTTGACGGGTACAGCAGCCCAGGAGCCTACTACCCACTTGATGATAATTATGTAGCTTGCTCTCTTCTTCTTTCCACTAGCAGTTTACGTATGAGGATCCCCTTCCTTCCTCACACAACCATTTTTTCCATCTTTTCCTAATTTCATTTTTAAATGCCCTATTGATTGTTATATCAAAGGGTTGCAACTGGGTGGACATTTTGTCACATTTTTTTCTAAATTGCTTCTACTCTATGAGCAGAAAGGTCCTTGATTAGGAGACTTGGGTGAAAAAAAGAAGCTCTTTTGGCGTCAATGTACAACATCTAGCCACTCCAACATCATACTCTCATTTATCCACCCCTTTTCATTTGCATATACACCGATTTCCTTAGGGAAATTGCACTTTGGAATAGTTTTTCTTTTGAAGATAATGAGTGGTTTTAATTTCTCTGGCAGAACAGGCCAACACACAGGTGAAGCTAGATTTTTCATGGTCTGTAGTTTCAATGGAAACCGTTAGCTCACCTGTCTTGTTCACAGTGGCCTTTTCTCTCTCCATCGGTGGATGCAGCTGTCGTTTATTTCATATTCTTGCCCCGCTTAACTACAGACAGCTTTAAGCAGGCAGTATAGCTCTTATTCCTTCTTGAAGCAATTAAGTTGATGAAGGTAAATGATAATCAACGGTAAATGATAACAGGGATAGTAATAGAAAAAATAATAATGAAGCAACTAATAATAACGAAATAACTAATAATAACAGGAATAAGAAGTAACTAAGTGTGCACTAAAAAAGTTCTCAAGAAGAAATGAGAGAAGCGGAAACAAGTTTCACTTTCACAATCTTCGGGTGTAGAATTTTAGTAGGTAGAATGCCCTCTCGTCCAATGGAAATAACGCAATATGACTCAGTTTAGAAAGAGAGGAGACGAAACTGTTTAAAAGGGGGATGTATACCCCTACCTCCATGGCTTGTCAGTTCTACTGGATTGTTTAGGAGGAATCAATCAGTTATTTTCAAAGGGGTTGGGTTGCGATTAAATGCGCATGTGCAGATGCCTATATTGATTCCAACAGCTTTATATAAACACTTTAGGGGTTCACATGTCATGAAAATTGTGAAAGCCACTAAAAAGTCCCAAATTTGAAAAAGGGTCACTAAAATCTAAATTTTAAATTATTTATTTACAGGATTTTTTTTTTCTTTTCAAGCGCTTCAAGATATGCAAATTTCTTTGTGTGTCATAAAATACCATATTACTAACATCTAAATTTAAAAAATCCCATGAAAGTGATAAAAAATATTATAAATAATAGAGGAAAAATTATCGGAAAATGACAGGGATTTATGATGGAATCATTATGAATTGAATTATTAAAAATGATACCTAGATATTCTAAATATGTGTGTTGTAATAACATCATATTAAAAACATCAACAGTTGAAAAACTGAGAAAATAAATGGCGGTAAAAGCGCTAACAACTGCAAAAATAAATAAATAAAAGCTATCGGAAAATTATGGAATCACTACCAACCAAGCACGTCAAAACCATTCCGAATTCCAAACATGTTTCAATTCAGAAATTGTGAGGGCCACATTCCTAGATCAACAGTGTCAAGAGTGTGTTGAGAATATCTAATTATAGGCGTTATCTCCCACCATTCACAAACATAGTGTCCGGCCACCTACCTGTACTTAATAACAGAGTCTGACGATGTATGCGTAGAATTGCTAGTGTTAACAGACAAGTAACATTGTGTGAAATAACCGCAAGCATCAATACCGCACGTGAAATGGACATATCCGTTAGGATAATGCATGGGTCGCCAAACTTTTTTGATCATAGACCCCTATATAATTTTTCGAAATCTCCATCGACCCCCATAAAACTAATTTTTTGTTAATTAAAATAAAACTCTATTAGATACTGTGTTTGTACATTTATTTTATCATTTTAAGCATTTTTTAGAGTAATAGTACATTGTGTAACAATAGTTTTATGAAAAATATATTAATGTTGAAATTTAAATACCTTATTATTTATTTAAATTAAGTAACTATAAATAAGTAGAAATAATAAGTAAAGTAACTACAGATTTATTGCTTCTTAATCAATGAGATGGGTGTGCCCTGTGTTTTATTGCAAGGTTCGCTATATTGGGCTCAAAATTGGTCAATTTTAATCTTAAATCCCCTCGAAATTCCACATTTAATTTATAACTGTACGTAGTTAAGATTGAATTTACCGATTTACCCCTCCGATTCGGATCGACCCCCATTCGACCCCCTGGCTCAGATCGACCCCCGCTTTTGTTAAATAGACCCCTGGGGGTCTATATAGACCACTTTGGCGACCTCTGGGATAATGTAACAAAATTTGCCTGTAATGGGATATAGCAGCAGAAGAGAGACTTAAGTGCCTTTACTAATAACATAACATCATGTCCTTCACCTCTCCTGGGTTTGCATATTGGTTGGATCCTAGGCAATTGGATGAAGTCACGATTTTAGCTGCTCAGAGCTGTCTGGAGAGTGACCACACTAAGCTATGGACCCAAGTTGACAACAAGGCGTTGTGCTATCTGCTGGTGGCTCCATAATGATGAGGGTTGCTTTTTCGTGGGATGGACTGTGTACTATGGTCCGATTACATCGATCTTGGACAGGTAATGGTTATGTTTAGCTACTTGAAAACCACTTGCAGCTATTCATGGACCAAGGGCGGCGCCAGTAGGGGGTCAGGGGGGGCTGGAGCTCCCCCGTCGGGCATGGCCAGCCCCCCCATCGGGAAAAATTTAAAGTCTCGTCGGGAAAATAGTCTGGTCACATTTTTTTTTCTAAAAAATGTCAAAAATTCATTTACAAATGCCTAATAAAAATTTTTGTAGTTGACTTTTTATTTATTTATTTTTAAGAATTAGTAACAAAATTTAGTAAAATATATTGTAAATTCTATGTAATTGTAGTTTCACTGCACTACTCCTAACTTTGCTCATACATTGTTAAACTCCGGATGTGATTAGACATGGTTGAAATTGAAGACTTTTCAAAGACCCATAGAAATCCTTTCCCCTCAAACACATCTTGATTTTCTTGGAAACTTATCTTTCAAACTGCTATTCTTTTTTCTCGAGAACTGAGGAGGGGATAGATAATCACCCCTCTTTACTGGGAGAATAACTGACAAAAGCCTGAGGGACAGAGAGAGAGGCAGGTCCTCTTTACAAATTCTTTTTTATGTAACATGTTTATTAATGGTTTATGGGATCACATAATTGCTTTGTGAAATTTTCAAGCAAAATGAAAGTAAAAGAATAAAATTAAAAAAATTCAGTTTTAATTTTTTCATTTTTTTAATACTTTTAAATGAGGAAAATCATTTACTTATTCGGATTCAAGGTTTATATTTTAATCAACGCATTAAATAAGCAGTCGGAAAAAAAAGAAAAACAAACATTAACAAAATATTTGTAATTTATTTTAATTTTTTTGGCAGATTTAATTTATTATTTTTTTTTTATCATTTTCTTAGTAGTAAAAAGATTGTTGATTGATTCAAAGAAACAATGAAACTGTCCGTATTCAATATCCTAAAATATATATTAATCAACATAATAGATTCTCATTGACTTATTTTATGTACAGTGTATGAAATGGAAAAAGGGAACACCTTGATTAACTTTTGATTTAATCGTATATTCACGTATAAAGAGTCAATACCATATTTTTACGAAAAAGAGCACTAAAGCGCATTTTGTTCAGGATAAACATGCAAGTTTGTCAAAAGTTTAGTTTCGGGTTTTTAATTTTCAAAATGCGGAAACAGAATCTGGAAGATGATAGTGTCCAAAGTTATGGCAAAAAGAGAGATGGAAAGTTTGGGTCCTTTAATTTTAACTTCATACTTCGATTATTGTGCATTATCTCGAGAACTTCTTGAGTGTATTGAAAAATGCATACATTAAATTACAAAAAAAAAAAAAAAAATTATGCACAAAATTTTAAGCAGAAATAATTTTAAATAATTATTTGTTAATTTTCATTAGTTTATTAAGTAATAATAAGATATATTGAATTGCATGTTCTACATATTTTTACATCCTTTTAATTTCAAAACACAAACTTTCAGAGCAATCGATCGATTAGTTTCTGAGTTCAAATTTTAAAAACGTCGGTTTGTTTAAATTTCATTTATCTTTAATTATTCAATCAATTTTATTCAAATTTTGTATTTTACAATTTAAAATTACCTTCCACAAAATAATATAAAAATTTGTATATCTTGCTATTTTATTTTATTCTATCCGTCGTTGAACAGCTGACCTAATTTTCGGGTTTACGACTACTAAAGTTTAACTCCGTAGCCTTGTAATTTTGAACCAGAGCAATTTTTAAGGATGGGCTCATTGGGCCCTGGCCCAGGGCCCCGAGTTCTGATGGGGCCCCCGAAAAGTCTAAAATCTCATTGCATTAATTGTTTTTTTTTTTTTTTTTTTTTTTTTTTAAATTCTAACTTATTTATTATTTATAACTCAAGAGGGCCACCAGATCCCACTTTTTTCTTCTTTTTTTAAAGTTTTATTCAGAGATTTATTCAGATTATTTTTTCTTTTTTACATAGTTGGATGCTTTTCAAAATCTAATCGAAGTGCTTACAAACATAAAATAATTGTTATTCTTCACTTTTCTAACCAAAAGAGCAATAAAAAACTTTTTCTACTGATGAAAATATCCCCACTTTCGTAGCTACCACCCACAGAGTTGTTAAATAGCCTCCTCACTTTACACTGTGAGAATATGTTTTTAGCTTCTTGATATTGCCTAGGGGCTCTTTTCTCCTAACTTCGGAAATATCAGATATCCACAGAAACACCCTTTTGTTTGATTTCTGGTCATAAATTTCTAAGAAGAAAACATTTCTAGGGCTGTAGATAGGGGGAGGGTCTTGTTAGAATCTGTCTTGAGATTTCCATACTGTCCTTAAATTGGGACTCGTTCAATTCGAATTTTTCTCTCTTACAAAATTTAGAAGATATTTTTTCTAATTTATTATAAAAGCTTTTCTTTCCTTTAATCATCCTAAATGTTTCAACTAGCATAATTGTTTACTTTATTTAATTATTGTAGTTGATTTAATTCTGTTATTTTTCAAATCAATCGTAAGAGAATGAAATAGGAATTTCTATATCAACTTTTTGTAGGATATTAAGAAGACATAAATCTTTCACATGGAGGTAAGCAAATGTTTCTATTAAATCAATTTTGGTAAATCAATCAAAACGTGAAAGATTTGAGCAGTTTTTTATATATACATTGAGATTTTTTTGTTTTGTTTATTTATTTAAATGGCGGGCCACTATTCAATTCCCTCTTTGACTGGCCTGTTTGCCAAAAATCTTGATTTGGTCTGTTCCGGAGAAAATTGATATAACAAATGTAATTTAATTTTAATTACTGCTAATAGACAGAAACAACATATGATTTTGTTTAATAAAGCATTAAAATCAAATGATCATCAGCTAAAAAAATTTTACAACATGAGAAAAAAATTGTCTAAAACTCCTGTATGATCAAATTTTCCATGTTTCCCCTAAATATGAAATATGCTTAATTTGTAATATTATAGTTCGTACACGAAATTAATTAATTTAGTTAGCTTACGATTTTATTGTTCATTGATCATTCTATTTTTAACTCCTTTTTGTTGTTATTATGTGTTTAAAGTTAATAAGGCTTCTCAATTTTTTCATTAATAAGGCTTTTAAATTTCCTAATCAAAGTCGAAGCAATTTCTTAAAGTTATAAATCGAAACTATATATAAAAATTTGACAGCTTTGTTTTTATTTTAACCGTGTGCATTTAATTTAATGAAATAAAAATAAATAAAGAAGTGGAAAAAATGTAAATAAATGACTGAATAAAAAAAAAAACTTCGTTGTCATATCATCTTTTGAATAATTTGAGTATTAATAAGCTATATAAAAATAAGCAAATTTTTAGTTTAAAAGGTAAAAAAAAAAATTTGATTTGTTTAAAAGGTAATTATGCTCCATCATTCGATCATGAGACTATTTAATATCTGTTCCTAAGGATCAGAATTCTTTTTCATTTTACTTTATTGTAAAAATGATATATACTTAATATTTTCATGTGATATGCTGCAGTTTTAAATACCTAAGAAATGATTGAAATTGTCAATTCAAAAATCAATTAATATTTAAACAATTAATACGTAAAAAAATAATTGTCGCAAGCAAATTAATATTAAGTAAGAACGAAACAAAAATGATATCAATATATGCTGAATCACTAGTGAGACAGGTGGGATGAACGACATCGAAACCAATTTGATTGAATAGTAAAACTAGAAGGTGTTTCTAAAATCCGGAAATCAATCAAGCTTCAATTTTTTTTTTTTTTTTTGTCACGAAATTTATCAGGGGCTATTCGTTAGATTTCAATATGTGTTATGTTTTTTCATAGATTAAATATTAAACATTAACAAATATTTGTCTTTTAAAACCTTTCACTCTATAATAATTATTAATTCTATAATAATCTTATAATAATTATTCTATAATTGTAATTCTAAAACTAATTGATATAAAGCGTTAGTGTGTATATATTAAATGTCTTCCATCGGCGGAACCCCGACATTACGATTAAAGTTTATTACGGTAATTACGAATATTATAACCTAAAAACAGACTATATTTAAAATATTTAATTCGAGGAATGTAGATTTTTCCTCGTTTTACCATTTTCAATCTTAAATAAGGTTTTATATCCGACAGTTAAGTTTGCAGTCCTTGAGTTATATCTAATCTAGTTTTGAATAATTTTTGGTGTATATATATACATAAGCTGAAAATGAATAAGATAAGCCGAATTATGGTTTACTTCTAAATGAACTGATTAATTTGGAAAGCATTTTTCAAGAATGTTAAGTATCCAAATGACTTAATTTATTGAATTTAAAAAAATTTTTTAAAAAATATCCGCAAGGCAGGTTTGTATATTTGGGGCTGATGATTATGAAATCTAACACAAAACTGTGAGATCGGGGGCTCCATTCCAGCTGATGGCAGTTTTTAATTATTATTTCTTAATACTGAAAAATGTTTTTCGTATTTTTTTAAGTATGCATGTTAATAACTAGTAATTTAATAATTATTTAAAGAACTGGAAGGCTCCGCTACCTGTTCATTTTGCTCACTAACCCTCGTGGTTGCTTCTGCATTCATTGCAGGTTTAGAGGAAAAACGGTTTATTTCCCTTTTTTTCTACAAAAATTACGATTGAATTACCATTTACATTTTGAAGGTGATTAAATTTAAGTAAATCAATAAAATTGGTACCAATCAATAAAATTGGAAAATTGGTACCTGCCGCAGAGTTATTACTCAATAAAGTTGGACTCAAGGGATAGAGCATTCTCCTCCGAATGAGGTGCACCGAGTTCGAATCCCAGTGATGGCTGAGTGATATGAATTCCACACCCGGCTTTTACCGACCACAGTGCTGACGTGAAATATCCTCAGTGGTAAGCGGATCATTTCTTAGAGTTCCCTTGGTATCAGACTAACCGTAGGAGGATTTCGTGGTTTTCCTCTCCATGTAACTCAAATGCGGGCTATCAAAACGTCCTCCACGAATGCAAAAATTTCTTCCACTACTTGATCCTGGAGTTCTCTTGTCTGCTGGATTAGGTTCAAAACTACAAGGCTACGGAATTAAACATTAGTAGTAGTAAGCTCGAATTTTTGGAATTTTTTCTAGTTGTGCATAAATTTTTTATTGTTTGAGTTGCATTGTTTGAGTTGAATATTTAATTGAGAACACTGTAGAATCTTATGATGGATGTGCATATATTGTTTATTTATTTAGATATCACTTTTATATTTTTTCTTTGTTAATATTTGAATCATGATAAATTTTTTATCAGAACAAATATGTCTATGTCATATTAATTATTTTTCGTATATTAAAAATTATTGCTTATTTTCAAAATTATCTTAGCCCCCCTGTCGGGGCATTGCTGACCCCCTGTCGGGCTAAGTCTAGCGCCACTCTTGTCATGGACTTCATGTACCCAAACAATGATTGAATTTTCATGGATGATAATGCACCATGTCACCAGACTTTAATCATTCGCGAATTATTTAAATAACATTCTGCACAAAATACTGTGAATGATTTGGCCACATAGATCACCTGATATGACTCCCATCAAATATTTAAGGGATATAATCGAGAGGTCAGTTCATGACTTTCGCAATTATGGATATCTATTAAGGCTGAATATTCCTGTAAGAGACTTTCGCCATGCCACGCCAAGTTGCTGCACTTCATAGAGCTAAAGGAGGTCTGACATGATATTAAGAGGTTATGACATGACTTTTGTCACCTCAGTGTATATATATATATATATATATATATATATATATATATATATGTATGTATATACACACAATTTTGAAAGGCTTTCAGCTCAAATTTCGTAGGAAAATTTTCGGAGCTTACATTGTACAAGAAGGAAAAAAAATGAGAATCAATGGCATAGCGAAACAATGATTACCTCTGTTTGATAACAACAATGAAGAGCTGTTAAAAAAGGATGTTTGGCTGACAACGTTAGTATTCTTTTTTCTGTCATAGTGCAATCAACATCATCATCTTGAAGAATAACATCTTTTTTAAGTACTTTCACAGCAAAGACTTCATCTGAACCTTTCTTTTCTGCTAATAGAACCTTTAGATGAAAAGTTTTCAAATCAATTTTGATTAGATAAGATATTCATCATAAATAATAAGGCTAAAATTAACTATAAATAATTCATACTGTATTGTAAATCAAATATATAATAATCACTTCATCATTCATAAGGACAAATTTAAATAAATAATTTAAAATACAGTGAAATTTAAGTAACCATTAATTTCCATACTTGTTTTTGCAATAACTCAAGGATATTTTTTTATTGCTTGAAATCTTATTAGTTGATTATCGTGGATATCTTAACAATATATATACACCGAGTAGCATAATTTCAATCTGCAGCATAATCTTCATTAATTCATTTCTGTGGCCCTAACACAGTCAGACAAAAACTATCATTGCAAATTTAGACTTAATCAAACATGTGCACAGCAAAATTAGCATATATAAGGGACTAATTATACACAAAAATACTTACGTTAAAAATTTCTTATTTCAAATAAAAAAAAAATATTTTACTTTAAACAGTTTAACAGTTTATAAACAAGCAATCCTTAAACAGTTTATAAACAAGCAATTGGGGTTTTCATTTTTAATTAGAATTAAAGTTTTAATTAGAAACTAGGAGGCTACGCCCCCTGCTCGCTGCCGCTCGCCAACCCCCGGAACTGGTTTCGCAGTTCATTTCGGATTGCTTTGCAATCCGATGCTCGCTTTGCTCGCCCATTGGATACGTTCATAACGTCTAGCTTTTGTATACTTTTTTGAACACTGAAGTTCCGAAAAGTTTTTACTGTCGAAAATTCTAAGCCTGCGCATTTCAATATTAATTTGAAATTGCAAACAGTTCACATATTTTTCTTATTCACACTATTCTAAATTTCAGTTGTTGAGAAAAGTAACTGTTGTAAGTTTTGTTTTAAAGTCTTTCCCACCAGAGGGATAAAACCATGTGTTGTAAAACAATATGAAATAGTACTGAAAGCCGGATGTAAAGCATCTGCTTCGATGAAGATAATTTTGTGAGAATTTTTTTTATAATTCGGTGAGAATTCACCCGATTAGACATATGATGCTCACTACGTGCTCTTGCGCGCCGAAGCCTATCAATTAAAACGTATTAGCGTTTTATATAATATAGATCAGCCATATGACGCTCACTACGTGCTCTTGCCGAAGTCTATCAATTAAAAATGAAAACTGTTGCCAACGCGAGAAAAGAAATATCATCGGTTTTATTGATACATACGTATATATTAGCGTTTTATATAATATAGATTAGAACTTATTTTTAAATTTTTTTTCTTATCATTTAAATTCTTTATCTTATTAAGTTAAGAAAATTATTTGAATTTTATGAATGCATTCACGAATTAGCAGACCTACAAACAATTTTTGTTAAGGACCTGAAACAAATAGCAATTGAGTAAGTTTCAAGATTAAAAATGATCTTACATCTCTGTTTCTACTCTCAGTAATATTTTAAGTGTGTTTTTTTAAATCTGAGATGAAAAACAATTTTCAGGTGAGGTACCATGACAATTAAAAAAGAAAAAACTGAGATAAAAAATAATTTACCAGGCACTGCAGGTGTGTTGATAATCTGCAGCACCATCTTCCATGATGGAAGATTTCTACTACCGAGGATATAGATACATAAAGCATAAATTTATATAAAAAGAGAATTTAGATCGAAAATTAAAAGAAATAGAACACACACAATTTTTAGTTAAAACAGTGCCAAGCTGCTAAATTTTTAAATGGGAGAAAAATATTTGAAGAAAATGTCAATTAATTTACATTTTCTTCAATACAATTTATTTATTTTTATGATTTAATTTTACCTTCATTTATTTTAAACTAAATTAAATTATGTAACATTTGAAATTTATTAAATATGTTTGATTTTCCTAAAAAATCAGCATTTTTTTCTATGCTACCATTTATTCCCCACCTCCCACTTAGCAGTAAATTTCATTAAAATTTATATGGAGGCTTAAACAGTATTTTACGATAATTCATCAATGATATTATCCATTCCTAAGGCTTTAATTTTTTTCATTCTTTTGACACCATGCTCAGTTCCTTCTCTGGTTTGTGTAAAGTCTTCATCAACAGTTTTGATCTTCCTCATTATTAATCTCCATACAGTGCCGGATTATCCATTACGCCCGACTAGGCCATGGCCTGGGGCCCCCAATGATTAGAGGACTCCTTAAAATGGATTTTTTTTTAAATAAATTTAAAAAATAAAGAAAAACAACGATTTAAAAAAAAATCTATTTCAAATATATATGTTATGATTATTTTTTAGTTCTAATTTAACAAACTAAAGTAAAATTCAATTTATTATTATTTATTTTAATTTTAAATACGCTTTCTAGAATGAAAAGATATATAAATACTTTTATATTTGAATAAATAAAAAAATATACGAGAAAAAAAATTAATCTAAGGGCTCCAAAAATTTTAATGGCCTAGGGCTCCGCATACGCTTAAATGATACGCTTAATCCGGCACTGTCTCCACGTTTAAATCTTTACTCTAATTTCATTTAGTAAATCTCTAAAATATTCTGTTCACCTTTCTAGGATTTGTTTTTCTTCACCTATTTATCTACCACCATGACTCTTAAAGCCATTAATATTTGGATCAAATGTTTTGGAATGAAAATTCAGTGCTTTCTATAGTTCCCTTCATTCATTTTGCCTTTGTAGTGAATCAATTTAAGAATGTCATTTTAACCAGGTCCTTTTTCTGCAAATTTTATTTGTAACTCTGTATATATCCGTATACTTCTCCTTACAACTCTTATTATCATAGCTTTTCTAGCTTTGTTTTTTACTTTAATGACGTTGAAACCCCTGCCATATAATGACTGACATAAAATATCTCTATAAGTACACAGATAATTAATTAAAACCTTTTATCAAATTATGTAAAGTTCCATTATTCAAAAAAAATATACCTAAGTACTTAAAATATACTGAAGTTAATTTCCCTCAAACAGTTTTTAACTAAAATTCTTTTTCTTTTATGGCGTCCAGAGTTGAGTTCAAATTTCAACTAGCCATTTCAAGACAAAGAAAAAAGCAATTCAAAGCATTCAATACAAAAGATACAGTAATTTCTGAAATATTTATATTTATATAAGTTATGAAAATTTATTGAAACATTTTTCATAAAATTAAATTATAGAAAAGCTGTTGACATTAACTTCGGAATTCTTGTTTAAACTACTTATTAACAGAAATGGACAATAAGCTATTTAGTACATTTTCAGTCCTAATAAAATAATAAATATTTAAGAAATAAATGTTCAATAATTAGATGGTAAGATACTTAAAAATACTAACTTTTCCAAAGCTTCCTTTTCCTAATACTTTAATAAAGATAAAATCATCTAAGCCTAATTTTCGTGGTCGATTTTTATCCATATCCAAAAAATCTCCTTGGCCTGTAGGAAAGAATCGCTTTCCACCAGATTCTGATATATCTATGAAAATGTCAGAAATTACGATATAACATTTAATCATTAATTAAATTTCTTTGGTAAATGTTTTATTTATACTTTATAGTACAATAAATGAAATAGGAAAACTAATGTAACTTTTTAAAAGTTTGTTTTCATTTAATGTAAAATAATATTCAACAGCTACTCAAAACTAAGTCTAACACTCTTGGCTGTTCTCATTTTTATTGACTCTTGATTACATGCTATTTACTCAATTAAACAATTTTTATGAGAATTCATGAACTTTCCCCTTTTCCTACATTTTATTAGTAAACTATACTTACACTATATAGTAAACTTTTTAAAGCTCTCAATTTAAAGGAAATCTCTGTTACTACAAAAGGTGTTCAAATATTATACACACACAAGATATATTGAAAGATGCTAAATAAAATATAAAAATTAATGAAGTGTTAAAAGATATTGATGACAATAACTATTGAAAAATTTAAACATTTTTTAAATCTTTGAAAATTATAGTAGCTAATTTCTCTTCATCACGAATTAATTTTTAAGAAGGAGTATGCATGTCTATGATTTTTAGGAGACTTTTTTTTTTAAAGTTATTCAAAATGTATAATTATTGAGTTTCTATTAACATTTACACAATTTTTACACAACCTGAAGAGTAATTCCTCTTATTCTTAAGCATTAAAGCCTGCTACAGGCCAAAAATGCCTCTCTTAGATTTTTCTAAGGGATCTTATTCCGCATTACTGCTTTCTATTCGATTCACACCCAATTAATCTTAGTCTTTTTCAACATCCTGCAGCAATTTTTTGGGGGATATTCTTCTTAGCCGGGTCTTTTTTTTCCTTAGAAAGGTTATCTTTTTAGCTGGGTATGCATCATCATATCTTCATAAATGGCCTAACCATATGATAAGAGATGCTTTTACTATCTCAGGGCTGCCACCGGAGTTAAGACTGAAAAATCGTTGCTTCAAAAAAATGGTCTCCAAAACAGTTTGCAGGTACTTAAATAGTTGTCAAACCATTTAACTTATTTTTACAATATTGACACTTTAAAAATATATAATAATTCAAATATAAATACTATATATTTTCAGATGATTGCTAGCACTTAAAAATAAATTGTGTAAATCTAATTTAAAATATTTAGAGGCATTAGACAAATGTATAGAAAACCAAAACTCTATACTTTAAAAATACACAGACACAAGACCAATATTTTATAAATTCTGTTACTAAAGCAAAAGTAATAATTAAATGTGTAATTAGAATTTCATCAAGAATTATTAACTACAATGAATTAGTCAAATGGAAAAGAAATTTGAGTATACTGAAACTAATCAGCATTACATATCCTCATTTCTTAAAATTTTTCAGAAATTTCCTTTTTATTTTCCCCCAAGAGTCACACAAGAGTGACTGCCATAGTCACATTTTCTTCAAAATAGTCATTTAAGCTGCCTTATTACTCGCCAGTGGTAGTTCAGGCTATGGCAAATACACAGTAGCATAGCATGTAAAAATCTTGAAAATTTATTACAAAAATAATTAATCTATTCAAGCCGTTGGAAAATGCAATTAAATTTATAAAATCCCATCGGTCAATTTCATCTCGTGAGCACATGATCTTTACGGTTAATCCCGACTCCTCCCACAAACACTGACTCGATAGAGAACTAATTAAAACTCCGATTGGGAAGCCTGTTGTTATTTTTTGTTTGTGTCCCTGCATATTTTGTGTGTCCATATATTTGTAGATAAAATTAAATATTGAATGTTACACTCTCAGTTACAATTATTTAGATGTTCTATAGAAGTTTATGTAACATTAAGAAGTGTTCCCAGCCTTTTGGTGGAGGTAAGCTATCTCCTTTCTTGATATCTTTTAGTAATACTCAAAATCTGGCATCTTTGCTGGGATTCGAATAGACATAGATAGACTTAAGGAATTAGAAAAACTAGAAAAGAACTTTATTAGACTTTATGAAACTTGATATACGAGTGTTAAAAAATTACGAAAGCCAGTGAGAAGTTATCTTTCAAAGGCATTGAATAAGGCATTAGATTTATTGAAAGAAAATGAGCCCGATATTATAACCACTCAAATTTTTTTTTTTAAGAATAGAAGTTCAAAGAGTTGAAAGAATTGGATAACAAACTTTTATCCATTTTAAATGATGATTCAACATGCTCGCACGATAGTTTTGATTTAGAGTATGACGCAATAACTGTGTACAAAGATAGATTTCTAGAAACGAGTACTAACTTAAAGAGATGATTGAATATTATAGAAAAACCAAAATTAGAAGAACCCATGTTAAAAAATTCTCCTGAAAATATTAATTCGCCAAGCAAGTTCAAACTTCCTGAATAAGAATTGAAACAATTTAATGGAAACATTAAAGAATGGCTTCAGTGGAGGGGGCAATTCAAAAGAATTCAGACATTGAGGATGATGATAAACCTCAGTATTTAATTCAATCAACTGCAAAAAATTCTGCAGTGAGGCAGTTAGTAGAATCATTTCCTCTCCAAAATTATGAAGAAATTATAAAATGTTTAGAACAGTGTTTTGGGAGGGATGATTTGTTGATTGAAGTTTATATTTGAGAAGTTCTTGCGTTAGTAATAAATAATACGAATCCTCAAGATCAAAAGTATTTTTTAGTCAGATTGTACCACACATTAGAAGGTCAATTGAGATGTCTTGAAGCTTTAGGTGTAGCAAAAGATAATTTTTCTGCTATTTTATTATATCCCTTGATTGCCAAGCAATTTATTGAAGGTACATCAATGGGTGATGGGGGGTACATCAATGGGGGTAAGTGAATTAAAAACAGAGATTTCTGGAAACGATAAATTAACTAATCTTTTAAATTTTTTTAAAAAAGATATCAAATTGGAACAAAAAATTTTTGATAGCTCGTTCCCCTTTTGGACTAGAAAATCATAATAGAAAACCGATGACTCACCATTGCCAGAGGAATAAGATTTCTGCCGCTGATTTAATTATTAGCTCTAAACAAAACATTTCACATCTGGTGAATTTGAAAGTGGATGAGCGTATATTTTGTAATAAATCCCATTTAAGTCAAGAATGTAGATATGTTATGAGTTTAACGCTCGAAAAAAAAAATCCTTATGGAGAAGAGCATCTGTTTTCGACTTATAAACCTAGACTTAGTGCGTGCTATTGTAAAAATAAAGTTAATTGCTTGAAATGTAATGGGCAGCATTTGCAATTTATGTGTAAAATGGATGAAGAATTTCATGGCAATAAAATTAATAAAAAGAGGTTGAAAGAAAAAATCATTACGGAAAGCTCTTTAACTAACACTTCATACATGCGTCAGGTTTATTTACAAACATTAGCAGTACGAATACATGGGAATAATAAAACCAAATTCATTCTGATTCTCATTGAAACGGGTTCGCAGCGATCGTACATATCAAAATACGCTGCAATGTGTCTGGAATATGATGTTATAGGTGAAGAATCTATTTTACATTCTTTTTTTGGGGTGTTAAAAAGGCAGAAATTCATAAAAGATATTTAGTTCATATAAGTAATGTAGATAATAGTTATGTCATTGTAATTTTGAGGTTAGTTATCATTGTTATAATCAATAGTTATCATTGTAATTTAACATATGTAGTTGTGTGTTTACTTTAAACTCAAATTATATAACTCTTATGTGAACACCATATGTATTAAAAAAAAGAAAGAAAGAATTTCCATTTTTAAACTTACCTAGTGAATCAAATTCTACAGAAAGGGGTGAGGTATGCATTTTTTCAGATAGTTGACCCATTTTATTAGGAGATTCACTAATGGATGGCTGTAATAAAGATATATATATATGTATGTTCGTAATTCATTCAAATTTTAAATTGTAATACAGGATAACAAATTTTTTTTTTGAAAAATATAATAATTTTTTTGATTTTTAAACAACTGGTTACATTTTAAGACAGTTTGAATTAAGATAATATGATAGACGAAAAAAGTCAGCATTCTTAAGCAACAGTGATATTTAACTAATAAAAAGTCAAAGAATAAAAAAATATATAAACACTATGAGGTTAGAGAAAAAAATAATTATTGTTATCCTTTATTACTAACTGTAGGGTAAAAAGGAAATTTCTAAATGCTATAGAAGTGAATTCCTGACTTGAATAAACTTAAAGAATATTTCAAATTTGACAAAAGTTTTGATTATTAATAAAAAATAAATATTTGAAAGAATTTTTTTTTAACAAAAATTAGAGTTATATTGGCTGTTTACTGAAAATAATTTTTTAAAGAGGGGTTTTATTTAATAGAACGAATAAGTATCAATTAGTACTTTCAGAAAAATGTGACTGTGAAATTTTTCGGGCTTACATAACTAATAAACTTTCTTTGCATATTTTGTTGAAAATGAGGCACTCCTCTCACATTTTAAAACAAAAATTAAATTTTTAATCCAACACAATTTACATTCATGCTATAGGTCAACTTTAAGTAAATGGAAAATCATGTTATTTTTATTCTAACTTGATAATTATAAGAATAACTTAAAGATGCAATTAGTATAATTACCTTCTTTTTTCTCCCCACAGGTTTTGCCAATTTATCACTAGACATACCCATGGTACTCAAAACATCGGCAATTTGTTTAGAATTAACTCCACAATTGTTTGCTACGTTCTTTTCACACCGCTTATGAACATTCATGCTACAAACTAAATAATAAAATTAAGGTTAATTTAACAAAATAACACACGAAATATATTTTTAGCAAAACTTAGATCATTAACTAAGTGATAAAAGTAGCAACAGACATGAACTTGATAATTTAGAATTTATTAATATGCATGTCCTACCTTCACATTGTAAGCCTTGTCTAAATAAGCCATACAGCATTGAACCACAATGATCACAAAATGTAGGTCTCTTAAAGTTATGTACAATAAAACGATGAGGGAGGTTTATGTTGAATCTGCTACCAACTCCAGTTATTACCTAAAAGCACAATTAAAATATCTTGATAATGAAATCAAGTCTTATCCCTACCTCAAAACATACAAATTATATAAGATCTGTTAATTAAAAAGTTTATCTTAATTGCTTAAATAACAAGTAAATACATTAAAATACCAAAAATACACCAAGTGTCAGTTTTAGCTTGAGAAAAGAAAATGTTAACTTATTAAATGTTAACTGTACCTGAAATTTCATTAAATTATGTTTTAATTAAATTATGTGTCGAACTTACTTCTTCGGTGGTCACATCTCTTGAACCTGGACATTTCGTTACAACAAATTCATGACAACGTTTGTGGACAACACATGTGCAAACTGCAAATTAAATTAAAATTGGTGTTAAGCAAAAAATAAATTTTAATAAAAAAAGAAAATTTAAAAATTATTTTAAAAACTTTACCTTGACACTGATAACCTTGTTTGCCAAGACCCCTATTAAAAACAAAATTAGTAATTACATAAAAAGAATTGCAATAATCAAAGCAGAAAAAATTTTAATTCAATATATGAATTCATCTTAAATTAAACTCTTAATTTTTTAAAGTAAAAGCTCAAATAACATTTGATTAATAAGTTTTGTAACTAAATTCTATATTCAATCCACAACAGCATAGGTTTCACATGTTTAGAACCGTATCATCTTTTTTTTCTTTCTGACACTTGAATCTTTGGAATAATAGTCAGATCTGAAGAGAATATAGCACGAAATTAACTAGACTTTTATTATTTAGAAGTATTCATTATTTAGAAGCATTATTATTTAGCACGAAATTAACTAGACTTTTATTTACTTATTGTGGTTTTCCTTATTTCAGAACTTTTGATTACCAAAAGGTTTTCTGAAAATTTAGAGCTACTGAACATAATCTGAAAAAAAAAGTTAATTACTTTAAATTGTTGGTTATATTAAGCTTATTTATTATAGGGCTTTTGTATGCTTCAACTATGCAAAACATTTTAACCCAGTTTATTACTAGATTATTATTACATTTTATTCAAGTTAAGTACTTACTTTAAACCATTTTACTTCCAAAAGGGCTTTTACCAAAACTAAAGGTATATTGAAAGCTTTTAAAGTTCTAATTTTTTGCAGAAACTGTAATTTTCTAATATAATTATTTTATATTATAAAATATAGTTTTTTAGTTTATAGCATAAAATATAGTTAGTATGGCAACAGTATAATTTCAACTGACTGTAACCAACTAAATTTTGTCATATATAATTAATTTTAAGCTGAGGACAATTAAAGATGTCTGAATCTTTTTTGTTTATCAAAGAATGTATCACATGATTTTTCAGGCCCTGACAACATCCAGAAACAGTTTTAGACCATTATTATTCTAAGTTTTATGGAGTTATTTTTCTTTCATGATAATTTTACTTACATTCAAATTTTTTGTGTGAAATGTTCATCCTACTTAGGAGGTTTATTCTTATGTTAAGAGAAATATTTACATCCTACTTTATTTATTTTTTGTTTAATTATTGCAAATGATTTATTATAATAGAGATAATATATACTCTATATTGCACTAAGTACATTTTCAAAGTCATTTTCTTTAATGGGTGCATAGATTTTTTTTTTCAACCCTTTATATCAAGCATTTTTAAAATTTATTTAATGACTTCATTTTGTAAACTGTATTTGGGATAGTATTTGAATTATTTTTGTGGCCTAATGATACATCATTTTTACTTTATAATGTGGCTTGAAGGTCACCCAGCTTGAGATTGATGGATACCAGCTTATGGATACTGCTGACCACAATGTTACAATTATATTATTGGAACTTAACGTTTTAGCTTCATGAACCCTTTAGTACAGAACTGCTTTAAAAGATTTGTTTTTTTTTAAAGAACAGTATTATAGTATATTTTAATTAAGTTTTTTATTTACCCAGCCTTAACTGTATTAATAAATAAAATTATGAACCATGTAGGAAAAAAAATTGCAACATACCAAATGAATTCTCTACAATGAGAACAAAAAGTAGGTTGCCTAAGTATAGTAGCCATAAACTTATGGCCATTGATTTGATGAACCCTTCGGCGCATGGCACCTCGCCTTCTGTTGAAACCCTGTCTTTCTTTAAATACTTTAGGTTGCTTGGGAGCGGCACTTTCTAAAATTAATAGATCAAACTTTTAAAAACAAATACACTAAACATTTTTAATCTAAACTATTTATCAAGTTTACAATATGAAAATATTCTAATTAGATATTTTAACTTGCCTTCAGGAATAAGTTCAATAACAACATGTATTTTTCCGCCAGGCTCCAAATCAATCTAGTTTAAAGAAAAGAAGAAAGAAAAAAAAAGCTTTAGTCTTTAATAAAGCCTAAGCTGAATATTATCTATTGAAGTAATAAAAACTTTTTATTTGGAAGATCACAATGTTTATATAATTACTCAGGTTTAAAGTATACAGATCAAACCCAAAATATTGAGTTGAAACCAATGAAAACGAAAAGATTAAACTTCATTCATCCCGTTTTTATCACATATAAATTAGATAAAATATATTACTTTAAATTTAAGTACTTTCCTTTCTTTTTATACAGATTTTTATTTATTTTTCCCTTTCTATATTCAAACAGGATGTATAGTCAAAGTTTTCAACAAAAACAAGCACTTTTCTTTAAAATATATATATACTATTAGGATATGCACACTAATAAATTTTTTCTTATTATTATTATTGAAAAAAGTTCATTTTCAATCAAATATGATAATTTTTATTAAAACATGCAACTTGGTTCAGTATTTCTTTAATGAAATGGTTAAATAAATTTCAGTAATTTACAAACGTTAATACAATAAGTATTAAATTGAAACTAAACAGTTTTGACAGAATTAAATTATTATATTTACACCATATTCATGGTATAACAAATCTGAGATGATTGAATTTTTTATTTCAATTGTCTTTAAATCAAATGATAAAGAGATAATTTTTTTTTTGTAATGACAAATCTATACAGAATAAGATTTTTTAACGCATCTGCTAAAAATATTAAAATAGTGAAAAGCCCTTCACTTTACTATTTTTAAAACCTTACCTTTAAAAATTATTCATTTTTTCATAAAGTAACTGAAGAGGATTGAAAATTTTAATAACACATAGAGTATAATAACACTAAAATAAAATTTTAAAATATTTTATGCATCTAATGAATGGTCCTCTGGGTAAAAACTCTCATTATTAAAAAATTTCATTTAATTCCTATCTTTATGAAATCAAACGAATAAAAGGGTGACGACCCACAAAAAAAAAAAAAAAAAATTCTTTAAAAATGTGAATGACCACAGGGATCCTTAAGTACAAGGATTGTGGTGCTGATGTATAACCTAAATAGAACATCATACACGATGGCAGGAGTCACCACCAGCAATGTTACCAGCAGAAAAGTTAACAAGAAGGAGAAATAAAATTTTGTATTGCCAATGAAGAAAAGAATTTTACAATGTTAAATTGGTTCCCATGATTGGCAAAAATTTGAGAGATTTTAGCTTAGCTTTGATTTCAGAGGGCGAAAGTTGAAATCTTAAATCTGGAATCTCTCGCAAACTGAAGCTGAGTAGCATGTGAGAGTGCACATGCTACTCAGCATTTGTATTTGCAAGAATACTTTCCACTGAATCCAGAGCATTGTGTGCGGATGCGAACTAAAGAGTAATTTATTCGGCAAGTAAAGTTGCTCTTTCTTGTGCTACATAACAACGGTATACAAAATGGATTTTGGTTGATTGAATTGTGAAAACCTTGTATATTGAAAACCACTCTTTTTTCACATTTCAAGGTGACAATCGACAAGGTAAAGAAAAAGTCTAATTTTGTAAAAGAACATTTAGCATTTTTACAAGCAACCAATGAAAAAGCACCTTAAAAATCATCAATAAATGTCCTTAAAAATATTTTAAAACGCTACAGACCCTTTCAACTCCACATGTAAATCGCGATCACTATAACAAGTCTAACTAACCTAAGACATTGTGGGCCACTTCGGAAATTCTCCACACTTCGGTTGGACACAAACACTGTACATAACATACATATATAGACCGTCACATAAAAAGCTTCAACAAATCTTTTTATGTTATTTCTTTAACTAAATTCTCCATAATTTATTATTCGCATCCTGTCTATCTTCAAATTCAAGTATGTAGGAATTTTAACATATAAAATTTTCCCCAACTGTGAGAACCATATTACTCCCTCAACCTATTTAATGTACCAATCGCAATTTATTCAGGAGCACTTTGATTTTGTGTCACTTGGATGATTTTTCTCTTGCCAATAATGGTTAAATGAACATTGATGTCCTTTTCCCCAACCTAAGACCTGTTTTTATTCAAAATGCAAAGGCACATGATTTTTCACAAGCAATTTTAATTTTATTGAGTGTCATTTTCTTGGTGCGGAAATGCAACTTCTGTTGGCATCATGAAAACCAGATTGATGTATAAAATTTAGCGCCAATAAAAATGGCCTTTACTGATATAATTATGAGTAAAAACAAATTTACCAATTATGAATAATAGAGTTATTTTAGGTAGATATTTTTTTTTGTTTAAGTTTGCATTTAATTTTATATCATAAATATTAGTTAGCTTAAAAAAATGAGAAGATTTTTGTTTGAGGTGTTGAATTCTTTTTTCAATGTATTTTTTTTAATTTAACTTTCAACTCTGAAAATTAAATTGCATCATCTTTCTGCTACATGAGATTGTGAATCTCTTTCAAAGATCTTCAAAAAGAGCTCTGCCACACACAAATATTTTGAATAAATTTGAATCTACTTATTTGTTTTGTTAATATTTTTGATTTGATTTTTTTTCTCATGTTTCTGAGGCTCTTTTCACATTTGGAGCAGAGGTTTTCCTGGTACCTGGGAGAGGTTTTGGTGGTCTCTCCTAAAGGTTTTCTTCAACACAAAGTTTCCAGAAAAAATTCTGTGCCTCCCAAAAGAGGTCGCAAACAGAGGAGGTTGCTACGCAGGTGTGGCCTTTTTCCAGAGGTTCCACTGTATATATATATATATATAGAGAGAGAGAGAGAGCAAAAAAAAGGTAAGCATAGATAGAAGAAAAAAGGTTAGCAAGTGAGAGTGTTTGAGATGAAATATTAAAAAAAAAAAATTGGTTCTGGCATACATCTCATTAATCATGATATGTTGCAGGTGATGAAATAATACGTTCTTGTAGAACAAGAGCAGAAAAGGTAATATGAAGAGAAAGAACTGCAGGTGCTATACATGGGGAGTTTTGGATGGCAGACAACAGCAATGGAACAATGTTTTAACGTTGTTATTCCTTGAATTTTGTTACCATGCTCCTTTTTGCTTTATGTTGCTTAGTTTGTGTTCGTTATTTTGAATTAGAACAGCATTAACACGTAGTTTGGTCTTTGGTCATGTACTCATGTCAGTGTGAGAATCCAAACGTATCACCTATATCAGTTTTATTTTGAATTCATCTAACAAGTTGTGATTTTGGGTATAAATTTATAAGGCATATTTATTGATTATTGTTGAAATGATGAATTCAAATAGAATGAAATATGATCGATTGATTTAAAAGTTAAACTATAAAAATATATTTTCCTGTAGAGAATAGTAGTTTCAGTCAGAATTTTTTTTTCTAATTTTGGTGTTTACTTTTTAATGTTTCTTTTAAATTTTATTTATTTATTTCTTTTTTAGCTTGGCAAAAGCAATAATGTTCGGCAAAAGCTCAAAAGCATTTTTAGTATAAATTTTAATACCAATTGTTAGAAATTATATAAAAAAATAACAATTATCAATCACCAAATTAGTGATCGTTCTAAAAATTTATTGGATGGATTTATATTTCATATCTAAATCAAATGCATGTTAATGTCATAATATTTTTTGCTACATTTCCGACTTTTATCTAAATAATATTTGTGTAACCTCTCAATTGCATTGCAAGTTTGTAAAATTGTTTACAAATCTTATTTATGAGCGATATGTAAGAGCCTCTAAATGCATATCCAAATGTACCAAGTACAGTACAGAACCTGTTATCCGGAAATCAGAAAACCGGAAAACCAAAAAACCGGAATTTTCCCTCCATTTTTAAAAAAAAAAATTTTTTTTTTCCTCATAAGATTTTAGGATTTTTCTTTCTTTTTTGAAAGATGTTTACCTTACCATCATTTTGGAAATAATCATTAGTGTATTACTTCATCGTTTTTTCTTCTTTTTAAGATTATTTCCAAATATATATATTTTTTTTTAGTTGGATTTAACAATTAAAAAAACGGCTTTTTGTAGCGATTCAGAAAACCGGAAAAATCAGTTATCCGGAATAGCGATGATCCGATTGTTCCGGATAATCGGTTTCCTACTGTATAAAAAAATATGAACACTACCATTATACTTGATCTCCAAGAGTCTTGCTCCAAAAAAGACCTAGCTATTAAACATCAAAGCTAAAAAATCAAGACCATGGAGTCCTACTAAAAGAATGGCTTTGTTTGGGCTTCCACTGATGCATTTTCAGACGAAATGTTAATTAATGGTGGAGCTGGGATAAACTTTGTTCTCTAAGATGGCAGCACAAAACAGTAAAAAATTGGGGCAGTAGAAATTGCCTCGAACTACAAATATGATTTCTCTACCATCTCGAAAGCCATAAGCATCTATAAGAAGCAAGGTTGGCAGGTTTTTGACATGTGACAGTTTTTGACAGTTTAAACCATAGTTTAAACCGTCACGTCAAAAACCTCACTGTCAAAAATGTCGAAAATGTCAAAAACCTATATTCATATGTGAAATTTAATTAATACATAAAATTTATATATTTTTTATAAAGGATAGTGTTTCAAAATGTTCTAGAAAAAATAAATTTAAAATTTTGAAGAAACACTTATATTTTGAACAGTAACCAAAATCTTGTACTTTTGAAAACTTACATCTTTTGTAATATTATGTATTCATTTTCATGTGGTATTGAAAATTTGCAGTGATATTATTAAGAAATTTATTTATAACCAAATTTAGTGTGTAGTATAGATTATACTAAAAATTAGACATTTTTAAAGATAAACATTAGCAGTTTTGTACATTAGACATCTTCTTTTAAAGAAAAATCTTTTTAATATTCTTTTAAATCTTCTTAATAATCTTTTTAACATAAGACAATACAAATTTAAGTGCTTTCTGTTAAATACACAGTGTAGTTAGTGTCGATTTACAGTATATTCAGCCTATTCATTTACTATGCTGAAAATTTAGTTTATCCAAATACTTGTGAATTTCATTTTGCTGAATACGATATAGTTTTGTTGAATATCTAAATATTCAGCTGTTGAATAATTACTTCTTGCTTTCAAGATATGCATTATTTGTATTCTTAATACAAGTGGAGAAAAAAAAAGTAAGAGATAAAAATTTTTTTAAAATGATAAGTGTAATAATTATAAATAAATATAATAAACAATATGAATTATATTTATCATTATTCATAAATATAACTACTTTTAAATTCAAATTAACATACTGGATAATAAAGATATTCGGTAAAACATTAAAAAAAAAAATTTATGCACTTGTATCAAGTTTGTATTTATACAACATAACTTGTAAGTTCCTTATAAATATTAGTTAATTGTTCCTTACATATCAAAAATGCATAGTAATAAACTTTTAATCTTCTTAAGTATCAAAAAAAAAATTTTTTTTTTAAATATTAATATTTAAACAATTTTTGTGCACATGCATTTGAATATAAATTTCTGAGATTTTAAATCTGTAATTTTACCTTAATTTTAATTTAAAAATATTTTAAAACCTGCTGATTACCTATAGTATAATTAAATTTCAATATAATGCATGGCAACTGTTGGTAGTTTTGAAGTTTATATATTTTCTTGGCAAACTTCAGTTTTTGACATTTTTGACGGGTTTTTGACGGTTTAAACCAGTATTATACCCTTGTCATGTCAAAAACCACTTTTTGACGTCAAAAACCCAACCCTGATAAGAAGCATATACAGCGGTTGGAGGCATAATAATCTTCAGTGATTCTAAGGCTGCCTTCCAAGCAATCTAACAAGATCTTTCAAGAATTACTCATAATAAATATGTTGCTTTGGACCAAACCAACAAAATAAACACTGCATCATCTAATGCAGTGTTCCCCAATCCCCGGTCAGTAGATCAAATGGTACCGGGCAGTCTATTTCATTGAAATTAAATTTAAATTCCTAGGCTTATACCCAAATCTGTGTTCCATTAAAATGTTACTTATTTTTTAAAAAGGGGGGGGGCCCGAAGGTAGTGACATAAATTTTTTAATGTTTGTAATGTATCATTGTCTCCGATTACCCCCAGATGGAGGTGTCTCACTGCAAAAAAACATGCTCAGGGTTCTGATTTAACGTGCTAGTAAGTTTATATTCATTTTTTGGTGTAACTGTATTTTATTTTGAAGGCATGTTTAAGTACAATTAAATTAAAGTTATTAAATCCAAATTATCTAAAATATAAACAATCAACGTCCCCCCTCTCCCCAGCGGAGAGCGGTAAAATTATCAAACGTTGACAGGTCCGCGGATATAAAAAGGTTAGGGTGGGGAACACTGATCTAATGGATATCGGCACATATAGGCATAGATGGCAACAAGGCTATGGTCTTAGCCAAAGAAGTGATACAACTAAATGAGGAATTTCTTCATTCTGTCATGCTTTGTGACATAAATCCAGTTTCAAAGATAAAAAATAGGGGAACCTAGTAGAACACCAGCAGAAAACTTACAAAACCCTAACAAGACTGACAACCCAGCACTTCAGGAGAATGGAACCAGAATGAACACTAATTGCAACAACTGCCTCAACACCAAACTGGGACCTCATCATGGTTTCACCTGCCCTGCTAAAATGGCTGCAATACAGCAAATTGTCCCCGAAGAGGACCTCTATGCAGACAATTGCTTGCAGATAGATGAGGCTGTGTGGACCGCCCTAGGCACCATAGACTATCCATGGACAAGACAACCAACCATAAGAAAATATGAGAAATTTTTATGGCACTCTTTTGAAAGTTAGCAAATTACAAATAGCAAATATTATGAGTTGCAAACAGATTTATAATAAAAATCTATAATTCTAATATCGAAAATTCATAATTTTTGGTAATATAGAGCTAAAAAGTTAACTTGCTAATATTTCTTTAACTTGACATAGCTTTTTGCAGATCCTTAAGCTACTTAATGCCAAATACATTCAATACATTAAGGAAAGCTTGGATGTCAAATTTCTGTAAAAAAAAAAAAAACACAGATGATAAAGGGGATATTTCCATATAGTGATCTGTCATGAAAACTACAATCACCAAAGTGCCTAATAGATTTTAAACTTACAAATTAAAAAAAAAAAAAAAACACGTAGATGTTTGCCCGGAAATGGCCATGAGTTATATCTTTTGAGTTGGTCCCCTTCTGTAATGTTTGTTATTTTTTTTAGTTTCTCGCGGGCTGCTGCCCAGAAGTTGCCAAGACTTGGTGATTAACCTCCCACAGATCATACTACGGAAATCTCCCCATAATAAAGCACAATAGGACTTAATTACTTGAAAATCGTAGAAAGTTTTGGAAATAAAAAAAAATTTGGCCATTGTGTTTTTGTCAACAGAGAAATGTTTAAAAAAAATCTGTCTGACAGACTTATATTAAATAATACACACAAATTATCTTCATTATTAAAACAATTTAATTCTAAAGCAACTAATAATTAAATTATAAAGCAACTTCTTAAGATTTTTAATACAAGATGAATAGGGAGAATAAGTAAACAATAGATTTAAGTCAATTTACTTAATGAAATACTAACCCAAACGTCAGATTCATATTTGCCAGATTCTTTCGATGACTGAAGAAGCTCATCAAATGAAATGTTACAATTAGCTACAAAATCATCAGGCGGAATTGCCGCATCGTGAAAAACAGTCAGTCCCAAAATTTGTCCTGCATGAACCTCTGACATAAAAAACTCATTCCATACCGGCTTGAATGTTTTCTGTTTGGTTGTGGAGCGATCGACATGAATTTCGTCGACATCGACTGCAACATAAGGATCAATTAGCATTAGCTGTTGTTTTCCCACAACTGTAGCATGTCTAGTAGCATATTCTGTCGGACGTAAATCCACCGCTTCACAAATCTTCAATTTTAATGTTCCTGTAAATTGCGGCATTTCTGCCTGCGGCAGCTTAGGTTAAAAAAAATAATAATTCACTAAATATGCTTCAACACATTATGAAATTTTCTCAAAATTGACGAACTGCGTAATTTTACGCATTCAATCAAAAAAATCTCCTTAACATTACAATATAAACATGGCCTTAACCATCTTCATTATGGTCATTACCATACGATATCCCACAGTTCTCCTTGACCTGAAAGTAACACTTCTGCGCAAGCGCGTCATTTTATCAATGCTTTTCTCTGGAGAAAAGGGAAAAAGAAGAGAAACCAAAAGTATGTTTTGAAAACGACAGTAAACAAATTTTACTTGTTTTTAAGATCAAATAATAACAATAGGAAAATCATGAAAATATTTCTTTCAACTCTAAAAGATAAAATAAAATGTAGTGAATTAAAATAATTTGGGGCATGAAACTGAAACAAGAACCAATTAAGGTGCTTGAGTAAATTCTCAGATTAATATATTATATTAATTCCTTATTAGCTACTAACTCTGAAATGATTAGGTAGAGTTTTAATTGAAATATTTATAATAGAACTATAAATAAATCAATTAATTTCTATTATATTCACTGGAATTTAAACAAATTGTTGTCGGATTTGATTAAATTGTAGGTGCGACGAGTACTATGCTACGCGCTTATAGCTCTCCAAATTTCTAATTCACTTTATTCTTGATGGTGATTCACTCGACTCTCGGCAGATGGTAGTAATAAGCGTTTATTACTTCGTATCGATTTGTTCACAAATTCCCAATCGCAACGAACTATAGGGAGCGTTGTTGTATGCGACGAATACCTGCGATTTCTTTATGAACAGTCATTCAGTAACTCAGGAGTTCTGGAAACGTCTTTAATATAGCGAGTAGCATTGTAACGTTCCTTCTTTATTGCGTCTTATTAAGTTTAAAAAAGAAAAACGTTTAATATTCTTTCTTATGCAAGCGGGAAAAAAATTGTATTCCTTTTTTTTTAGAGAAGGAACATCCAAAACACATCGGAAAAATATTTGTAAATAAACAGTAAAAAATATGTATCTTCTTATTAGGGTTAAAATCTAATGCCTAAGAAATAGTTTCACTGCACTTTATGATATAACATGAAAGGCCTATTTAAACTTTAAATTCCATAGTTTTAAGAATCATATTACCTCAGAAATTGAAATGAACAAAAAATAGGACATAAAGCTTCATAATTTTATATAGTTTAATTTTATAAACGAAGTTTGTTGACAACAATTTATATTAAAACATTTTAAGTTTCAATGAAAATCATTATTTAGAAACTCAAAAACGTAAAATAAAGAATGCTTACGAAACAAAAAAAAATAATAATTCTTTTTGACGCCTTTTTTAAGTGCTATAAAAATGCGTCTTTGGGATTTGCCAAAAACAAAACAAGATGCCATTTTATTTTTTCAGGAGCGAAATATTTTATCGAAAAAAACGAAAAAGTACCAATTCTCATGACATGAAACTTTACCTTAGTAAACGTACGTTTTGGAAATGTTATTTCATTTGGATTCTTATTTATTAGAGTTGATATGGCTACAGCATAAGGTGAAAGAAAATAGAGATTGTTTTGAATCTATGCTGAACTCTATATCGGCCCATTGTCCACTGAAATCCGATTGACTACTTTGATTTCAAATAAAGTGTTTTATTTTATGATTTGTCACAAGCCGACCAGGTGGCCGAGTGGTAAGCGTGCCTGACTGCGAATCCGATGGTTGTGGGTTCGAATCCTGCTCAGGGCATGGATGTTTCTTTCTCTCTCTGTGTGTTTTATGTCCTTTCTCCTTTGTGTAAATGCGACCCGCTCTCGCCCTATGAACGGGTTTGTGGTTGTGTGACGTGGGCGACGCTGCTCCACCGCCGTGGCTTATCCACAGGTGCCCACTGGGTAACGAGAAGAGAGAAGCAGTTTTTCCATTAGAGCCCCATGGGGCAATACATCCCAGGTGCCCGCCATTAAGAAAAAGAAATGATTTGTTGCAAGAATTTCAAGTGTAAATTGACGGCACTTAAAAACCGTCAAATCTGCAGCGGCAGTGGCGTTAATAAGTAAGTACCGAGTTTTTATTCCATACTTTTCTGAATCATATTACTTCAAACATTAGATAATATGCAAGAAGTATACGTAAACACATTATGTTATATCATTTAATTTTTAAAAAAAAGTATTTTGACAACAATTTTTATCAAAAAATTATAAACTAAAAAAAGTAAAATAAAGATATCTTAGGATAAAAAAAGATTTCGAAAATTCCTTATATTGAAATAAAAACTTTCATATTGTTTCTTTCTTTTTATTCTTATAGTTCTTAATCAGACGTAAAAAACCATTCTGTAGGGAACTATCATCAAATAAGAAAAAATATTATTTACAAGCAAATTTTTTATTATAAAATCTTAACACTCACCTGTTTTAGAAATCCGCAGAATTCCAAATGAAATGTTCTTCGCTTGAAAATTTTATTTTCAAATAATCTATGCATAGTTTATCCCTTCATTACTTTTAGATAACATATCACACACCAAAATTTTATAATTGTATGATCTCGATATGATTGTGAATATGTAGCTTAAAAACAAAATAGCTGAATTCTAGTTTAAATTATTCATTCAAAACTAAAAATTACTTATCAAGAAAGCGATAAAAATTTATTAATAATAAGCACAAATGATACTATTTCAAGTAATTTGGATGATTCTTTATTGTTGTTTTCCGAATTATATAGATACAGAAATATATACTATTCTATAAAGAAGAAGAATATTCTATAACTATTACAGTTCTGTACGTTCTGAATTCGCATTTATTCATTGGAATAACGGAAGCAATGTTGACTTCACTTTAATTTGTAATTAATTGAAGACAGAAAAAATTATTTTACATTAAAACACACATCTGTATCAGCAAGTGATCATGAAATCGGTAAAAGAAAGGTAAAAATTATTGAGAAATTGTTCAAGTGCTTGGCATGTTTTGCTTCAATGTTTGGCATGTTTTGGTTAGTTTTTTCAAGTTCTTCTACCTTTTCCTTCGGGATATTCGGCTTATTATTTGTTGCTAAGAAAATGACGTCCGTCTTTGCCAATGGTTATGTTGGATATGCCCGATATTTTCAGGCTCCCGCTAGAGGACGTACTCAAGCGTTGCGATCGCGAATAGACAGGGTTAGTCCTACGTCATCAACGACGTCACTAGCTCTCCTCGTTCCAAACTTTGTTTTGAACGGAGCAAACAACATGGCATTTCTCATGTAGTTAAAAGAGGGTCAATTAAAGCTTTGAATATATTAATATAGAGTCGAATTTAACCTCTGAAATGGCAAGAAAAAGTGTTGCATATATTAATATTATATTAATCTCTTTTTATGATATCAATTGGAGTAGCTTATTAATTGTAAATGATTATGAAAACTTTTTGTATGTATGATTGGGAGAATTTGTATTTAATATTTACCATATAAATTGTAGTTATAATCTGGAAATTTGTGAATCTTATTATTTGGAAAATGTTAATTCTAATTTATGTTTAATTTTTCGTAAAATATGTATATTATATTAAATAATTGTTTTTTCATAATATTGAGACAACTTATTAATTGTAAATAATAATGAAAATTTTAAAACAAATTAAAAAGTTATGTAAGGAGCATGAATAAAGTCAGATAAATTAGTGAAAATTATAAAGCATTTAAGATACACGTTTTTAAAATAGTAAATTTGCCAATAAATTTGAGCTAAAATGATAGGAAGTAAAAAAAAAAAGAAAAAAATATGTAAACAAAAGAGTTGACTGGTCTTAAAACATATTTACAACCAAATTATGAAATAAATTTGGATGACTTGAATGTTACGTTCACTGTAACAAATAAAATATTACTATGAAGGTAATTTAAAAAAAATTTGATTCTGACGGTCAAATGCAAATTTTATTCTATAAAAAGTGATAACAGTAACATTTGCCAAATATTATAACTAAATATGTATACATGCATCAAAGAGTTAAGTTTCTAAATTAAAAAATTTCTTAAAAATTTGAATTATATTTACTTGAAATGCATGCGAAATTAATATTATTAAATAAGTAAAATTTAAACACCTATGTGAATACATAGATTAATAAATATAAATGTTAAATAAAAGTTTATGTATGGGATAAGTATGT
Organism: Parasteatoda tepidariorum; assembly: GCF_982258835.1. NCBI lineage: Eukaryota > Metazoa > Arthropoda > Arachnida > Araneae > Theridiidae > Parasteatoda > Parasteatoda tepidariorum. The sequence goes on along the minus strand of NC_141761.1, from coordinate 44,830,336 downwards.
TTTAAAGAATTCTAAAAAATTTCATGTTGCACTTTCTTATCGAATAAAATAGGAATCTGAGATTTTAAGATAAATTCATATATAACACCTAAAAAAATTGTTCCTCTCACATTTTAAAGTGAAAATTAGAAATTTAAAATTTTAAAATAATTTAGCTATTCTATGTATTAAAATTCTGGAAACTAAACATAGTATAGTAACACTACACTGCACTATCATAACACTAAACATTAACATAGCACTACACTAGTAACGTTAAGAATAATCTAATATTAATTATCTAATAATAAGGTATCTTAATTTTCTCAAAAAATTAATGCATAAAACTATTGTTAAAAACTAATTAATGATGATGTTGACAAATATAAACAAGAAAAAATCTCAAGTCAAAATAAATCTCAGTTAAAACTAAAACTCTGTGCACATTTAACAATATGTATACATATTAAATAAGTTAGTAACATAATTTATTCCTATTTAGTAGTTAAAAACTAAAGCCAATGAGACATTTAGTATTGATAAATACAATCTAATTATAGATTAAAAATTACAAAACGTTTTAAAACAATGCATGCCTATCCATAACTAAAGAAAAAATAAGATGTAGATCAAGAATATGTAACAAATTCTAAATAAAATAAGACATTACTATAAACATGAAACAAGAGTTAAAAATATTGACGCTTAAATTTTAATACATCAAAATTAAAGATAACTTGACCATTTTGAAACTTTTTTTTATAGCATTTAACTCGTAAAATCTACTGATACCCCGTATAAAGAAAACTACTTAAATTAGGAATAAGTCCCTTAGAAGCGCTACATAAATTTATTTATTTCAATAATAAACTAAAAATCTTGCCGTCTTAAATTCACATAGGAAATGCCATTGAAATGGTTCGTTCGAAAAAATGTTTGGAACGCGTTTGGAAGGAGGCGGGGTTTGACGTCATAAAATACGTCATCACTGTCCCTGTCTATTGAATAATTAAAAATATTTCTGCGTTTTCTAGCTCGTTCCCTGAAAAAAAAAAAAAAAAAAAAAAAAAAAAAAAAATTTGATTTTTAGCTCGTTCCCTGGGCCCGCAGTGGACTGATCGTTAAGACACGGTTCTCATCAGATCACCGAAGTCAAGCATCACTGGCTGCGGTCAGTGTGCGGGTGGGTGACCCACTTGGATCAGTCTGCGTAGGGACCGAGGGTGTGCGGTATTGGTCCTCGTTAAACTGTGCTACCGTAAAGTGCTCGACTTCGCGTGCAGGTCGTCGGGCTACCGAAGCGGGGGTGCCATCCCCTCCGCAGAGGATCAAAATTGTGATGGCATGTCTTCGGATCATCCTCCGGGATGTTTCCCAGACCGTCGCCAATAGCCCATTGTGCAGCTCTAGTGCGACGTAAATTAACAACAACAACAACAAGCTCGTTCCCTGTGAAAAACTCGTCAATCAGGTTCTCGTTCGTATCTCTGGACCCCAAACCTCGCAGCTTTTGAACACGGACGGTGACGTCACTATTCCCCGGAGTCTATTCTATACCACCGTCCGATAGTAAAACAAAATCCAAACCTCGCAACTCCCGAAGAGAGCGGTGAAGGGAATCCCAGCCCTCGAACAAAGGTTCGGACCCTCCCCCTAGGAAGTGACGTTTTGTATCGATAGTTATAAGAAAGTGACCAATGGCTTTTGTTTATCCTTTAATCGTTCTCCCTTCGCTTAGGGGTCGTGACCTCTATCCCAGAGTTTACAGTGTTCTTTCAGAAAGAGAATGTATTCTTCTTTCATTTTGACAGTTACATACATAGTCTAAAATAAATATCTACATATTTTAATCTTTGATCTTTCTTCAAGAGTTTAATATGTAGTATTCGTTTTAAACTTGTTTGCATTATTGTATTTATTATTAGAGAATCGATTTACTTATAACTATATTTACAAACAGTTTGCCAAAAAAAAAGAAATATTCTTAAAATAAAAAATAATACGTCAAATAATACAAATCCAATACATCTTTATTTATTACCTTTTCTAAAAATCATACTTTGAATGTTGTTTTAAATAAATGTAATTGAGTCAATCAGAAATTTTATCACTAGATTATGAAACTTTAGAAATTATATGTATATTATCGAGTGCTTTTAGATTTAAGGAACTAATGATTAATAAAGGTTATTTAATTTCACAAAATTTTGCAATTTTCTATTTTTACTTATTTTATTATTTATAAAATTTTTATTATATTTATGATTACTTTATTACCTTCTATTATTTATAATTATTATTTTTTTTTATTATTTGCAATTGATAAAATGTGTAGCTTTATACTTTATAACACTAAAATCTTTTAGTTTTAAAGCTACAATAAGTATCAAAATAACGCGCAATAAATAAACTTTAATAAATCGGTAGAATGCATGAAATAAACTTTAAACTAGCATTTTTTAAATAATTGTTAGTTTAAATAATCTTAAAAAAAATTTCCTTTACAATTTTAAAAGAAACTGCTTTTTCAATTTTTCACTTTCTTTTTTGTTATGATTCCTCTTTTTTTTTCGCAATTGCAAACTTATACATTTTAATAATTGTAAGTTATTTTTTCAAGAAAAACATCATTTTCTTCTCTTTTATAATATTTTTTATAATAAATTACAATTCGCAACTCAAACAATGCAATATTTATTTTTCAAATTTGATAATTTATCTCTTTTTTGAAAATGGTATTTTCAATCGTTGTGTTATATTGAACTAGATTTGGAAAAAAATTCTCTGCAATGAATTTTTTGCCTTACGTTACCCTCTTACATTAAACCCAACTCAGAAGACAAGGATGCCAAGTAGTTGTACTTTATTTAAGAATTTCATGCTAGAGTTATTAGTTACACAATTTCACTATTGTCATTCTAACCATATAAGGGCAGTTCGTGATTTTTTTTATATCACAAATTCGTTTTTAAAGTTTAACTCGTTACAAGTATTTTTTATACTTTCAATTAAACACATTTTCAATTTCAAAATATTCTCAATTGTTTTTATATTTGATGCTGGTTTTTATTTTTTTTTTGCTTTATCATTTACCATTGTGTATGTAAATAAATTATGAAAAAGTAATTCGGAAAAATATTTGTTTTAAGTGCCACATAAATTTGTAAGAGATTTTTTGAATTAGAATTAATTGCATCAATGAGGATAACTTAAAATATTATTCGAATAATACCAAAAAAAGATTAGTATAATAATTACCAATGAATACAGGTAAAACAGAATATATTAGTTAATATTTAAAAATTAATAATACTTAGCAAATTATTAATACTTAACTAATATTTAAAAAAAAAATCTCAAAACAGAGAAAACAATTATGCTTGATTTTTTCTCTCCCTAAAATTTGTAATACTAACAATAAGTATTTTCAAAAATTCAAATGTCAAACAACAGCTTAAGAAATAACTAAAAAGTTTTCTTTAGTCTACAATTTTTTTAGTACAATTTTTAAACAAAATATTTAAAACAACGTGATTTTTTTTAGAAATTTTTTAATGTTTATTTTAACAATTTTTTTTTCTTAAAATATTACATAATTTTTAAAAAACAAATTTTCGAGTATATTTTGATGTCATAATTATAAGACTAGAAATATAAATAATTTTTTCTTGGAATATTGAGAACAGGAAAATTAAGGAAAAAAATAATAAAAAAAGGTTTCTTAATTATGCATCTAAATTTACCAGCAACTTTAAAACAATTAATTCAAAAACAATTTTATTAAAAAAGTTTTCTTTCTTTATATTCCGGTCTTTTTATTATGCTCTTATATGGAATCCAACTCAGAAGACAAGGGTGCCAAGTCGTGAGAATTCTGTTAGAACTTTTGGGAGTTAGAACTTTTAGTTATACATTTCCATTGTACAGCAATGGAAAATGGTCTAGCCATAAGGATTATTCGTGATTTTATTTTATCGCAAATTCGTGTTAGTAGTTTAGCTCGATGCAAATATGAACTAGTTTTTATTGCATACATTTTTAAGAACAAAATTTTCTCAATTGTTTTTCTGATTGACGCAGGATATTTTTTTCTTATGATTTACCATTCTGTATATAAATGAATTATGCTAAAGCAATTCAAAAGAAATTCTCTCTTTTCACACGTCGCAAAAATTCGAAAAAAGCTTTTTGAAGTAGAATAAATCGCATACATTAAGATAATTTAAAGTATTACTTGAATAAAAACATAATAACGCTAGTTTAATAATAGCAAATAGATATAAGTGAATATCTTTAGAATAACTTAGCTGATACTTAATGGAGAATCTCAAAACAGAAAAGAAAATAATGCTTAAGTTTTTTTTCCACCCTAAAACTTATTATTTACCATTTTATTAAAGGAGTAATTATTTTAAAAAGATCAAATGTCAAACAGAAGATTAAGAAATAACTCTAAAACGCTTTTCTTATAATTTTTTCTGATAATTTTTAAATCTTAATCTTAACAAATTTTATTCCTAAAAATAATAGATAATTTTTCAAAAAATAAATTGTCGAATATATTTTGGCATTATAGATAGATATAAGAGTAAAAATATCTTTTTGTCTTAGAAAATAAAAGATGAAATTTTCGCATTTAAAGTATGAACAGAAAAATAAAAAAAATAATAAAAATGTTTCTTAATTATGCATCTAAATTTAACTGCAACTTAATAATAGTTCAAAAACGATTATATCGAAAAAATTTCCGCCCTTCATATTCCATGCTTTTTATTACCCACTTGTATTCTACCCAACTCAAAAGACAAGTGAAAATAAATGAAATTTTGCTTCGTAATTATGCATCTAAACTAATCAACTACTTTATAAAAATTACAAAACCGATCATATTCTAAAAGCTTCAGTTCTTTCAAATCTCTGATAGAAAATTGCATAGCGGATTAAAAATAAGCATACAATTTATAGTAATTCTTATTTAAATTATATACGATTTATTTATAGTAATCTTTTTTATTTATTTGGCACTAATCTCAGTCATAACTCACCAATTTTTTAAAGAAAAAAATTCCATTTTTTTCTGCAGATATTTTGAAAATATTACGAGGTAATTAAAATAAAAGTTAATGAAAACACGGCAATAATTATACTAAACATATTATGGCTAAGAACACACAAAAATTTGGAACAGAAAAAATGTTCACGTTTTATTTAAAGTCGTGCAAGATTATTATATATTTTATTATAAGTTCTGCTAGAAACCGAAACTAATTATTTAATCCATTTATTATATGAAATAATAAATTTGTGAGAGAAAAAATTATGTCTGAAATATATTCATAAAATATCTAGGTAAATGATTATAAAAAATCATAAAATATATGGGTAAAAATTATCTTTGAAATCGGAAATCTAATTTAATCCCAGCGTTAAACGCATCCTATTCGAACGTTCGAATCGCTTTCACCAGCAAATTGTTAGGTGAAAGCTTTCCGATAGATGGGAGGAAAAATGAAGATCGCAGCCCGTTAGCAAAATCCGTTCGAAAGCGCGAGGTTTCAGGTTTTCCCTAGGAGTAGAAACGTGACGTCAAAATGACGTCATTTTTCTCTTCCTAGCTCGTTCGAAGTCTGCGAGGTTTGAGCTCCTTGTCTCGCAAATGTGATTTTTTAGCATGTAGTGGGGATGCTACCTTAAAAAATGGTTTATTAAACTGTTTCTTAATCGTATCTGTATCCTTATGATGATCAAAAATCTAATCTTTGCGCCATTTTCACGTTGTTAAAATAGTTCTTAAAAATTGTCTATTCCTGAAATTTAAATCCTAAAATCTCATAAAGTAAGTTACAAATAAATTGATCAGCTTCTCAATGTTTAAGTTTTCTGCCAATGATATTAGAAATTACTTTCGCACTGTCTTGAATTTATATTTTGCTTGTGACCGGTGTTTATTACTTCTCTGCGTTTTTAAATTTTCATTGTAAACTGTGTTGTTTTGCTTTATATCAGATTTCTAGATCTTGTATTCAAATCGGCTTGGTAAGATTGTAAGACTGAAACAAGTGTAACAAGCCGAATATTTAAAAAATAAGAAAAATTGCCCAAAATTACTGTTATGCGTTTAACTACGTCTGATTAGTATTTGACTTTGAAATACCCTCTAGTCTTAATTATTTTCATAAATTAAACTGAAATAACAAATTTTATAGTTAAAGTAATAAATTCGTCAATTTTATGCCGGACGCTGGGATCTGGGAGTAATTTGCTAATTTTATAATTCATTTTTAAGTGTATATCACTGAAACTTTAAATTGTTCACTTTATAGCCTAACTCTTTCTTTTTTTTTTCTCGAAATTTAGTATCTTCAGGATAGTTAAACTTTCGACAGTCCATAAATTGAGATAAGGTTTATTTAACTTAATATTTTAGAAATTAATCATCAATCATTAGATTACAATGTATAACAACAAACTTAACTTATAAAAGGACAACATTTAGCTTGCTAAAACTTGTCAATGTATTCGTATCAAATGTTGAAAATAAAATTAAATTTTAAAGTAATTATTCATTGTAATTGTCAGATATTACTATTAGCAGGTTATCCATTTTAAAACCATTTTCGCACAGCATTTGTCTGTATAGGTGATGTAAAAAGTTTTATACCTGTATATATCCTCAACTTAGTATCATTATGCAGTAGTACATTGCAATCTTGGGTATTATAATGTTAGGTCTTCATAAGTGAAACAATTCTAAGTCTTAAATCATTTTGATCCTGATTTTAGTAAGTATTTGTATTTTGCAACTAACCGTTGAATCCAAATAAGTGAGCTCAAAGTATTTTTAAATTTAATAATTCTTAAAAAGTGGGTATTTGTAACTCGAGAGGAGTTGAAGTGATTATGCCTAACCATGTATGATTTTGAAGTTTATTAAATTTTAATTATTTGGTTAGGTGTTAGAGATGTCTCCTGCCTGTGTGTATGTTGGTGGATTGAGTGATGATGTTCAAAAAGAAGATCTTGAAAGGGAATTCAGTAAGTTTGGAAATTTGACTAAAGTTTGGGTAGCTAGAAATCCTCCTGGATTTGCCTTCATTGACTTTGAGGATGACGAAGATGCTAATGAAGCGATAAAAGAAATGAATGGAGCCACAATTAATGGATCAGAAATCCGATGTGATATTTCTCGTGGTCGAGGTAGAGGAGGACGTGGTGGAAGAGGGGGTGGCGGCTTTAGAGGAGGCCGTGGTCGTAGAGATTATGATTCTGGTTTCCGAAGTGGAGGAGGAGGTGGCGGCTTCAGAGGAAGCAGAGGCAGCGGCGGTTCACGTTATGGTGGTGGTGGAGGTCGTGGCGGCGGAGGCTATGATAGACCTTACAGCCGAGGTGGAAGTGATAGAAGTTCTGGAGGATATAGGAGTCGCTCTCCTATGGGTCAAAGGTATTTTTAAATTTATTATTAATAATATTGAGTGTAATTAGATGCACTTAGTTTTACAATTGAAAAATGTAATTTAAGTCTTTGAATTGTACTTTAGGTTGTTTCGTTTTGACTTTCCGTGAATTAGATATGTATGAAAGTACTGTACATCAAATACTGTGGTATTAGTTCCTAATGATTTGTTTTAAATTTAAGAAACTGAACATAATCATTCAATTTCAGTATTTTAAACACTCATATTAAGTTTTTTAAATCTTTTTTTTCCTAACAGAAAAGAAATTCAACAAAAGAAATCTTTGCTTCTACGGTTGCTTGGTAAATAAGTTTTTATGAAGTAGTCACTGACCCATAAACAGAATATTTTCAAATGTTCTGCAACAGGACTTATTAATTTATACAAATGTTCTGCAAGTATTTCACAGCAAAAAGAGGTCAAATTAACGTTAAAATATTATATTTTCATTTATTAAAATACAGGATCATGCACAAATACACTACATTATTTTTTAAAGCAAGACCAACATTCTTGATTTGTTACTTTTTCAATCACTTTTGAAGTACAAAATTTTGCTAATGACGATGATGATGAATTATTAATAAAATGCCTATGATATGAAGAGCCGAAAATTAAAATAAGGGCTGCCTTAAAAGAATGTTGGGGATTGTTCTACAAAACTATCGGAGGCGGGAGGTCGCGGGAAAACGCTGTCACTTATTCAAGATACAAATCAGGGGTCTGTCCAGGTCGAATTTACTACCGTTTAGCGGTACCTTCACAAATTCAATTTTAGGTAAGACGGTAGTTTCACAAATTCAACTTTAGGAAAAACGGCAGTTTCACAAAATACTTTATATTAAAATTTTATTTTTGTATCCTTTAAGAAACAATAAATCTATATTTTTACCATGTTTTTGTGTTGACTTTTTAATATAATTTTTCACAAATTATGTCAAAATTTTCACAAAATAGGTACCTTTCAGAAAAACCTAGACAAACCCCTGCAAATTGTTCTGCAGGACTTGGTTTGTTCTGCGACGCACGTCGCAGTTTTAGACCCTTTCTGCTTCTGGGGTCACTGAGATTCTTAAACTAAATGTTTAAAAAAATTTAATTATGTTAATAAGGGAAACAAAGGTTATTGGTTGTTAGTTATCACTGATGCTTGTTAAACTGTATTTTAATCAAATATAGTTTCATAATTTTTTTTGGATCTCTGGTTAAAATTGGGAATCAAGCTAACTAAAGACGAATTTTTGAGTTCTTCAGGTGTCATTATTTTATTGATTCATTAAAATAAAGGAATTGTAATTAGCTTGCATCTGCTGTGCTCTTTCCCCTCTGTCAGTGTTCTCCCAAGACTTAAGTTGCCTCCCCTGGTCCTTTGATATCTAATAATTGCCTCTCTGCCATTTTTGTAAAAAGCAGCCATCCCTTAAGAATACTGCCTTATTATTCATATTCTATTTAAAAATTAAATTACCGATTGAATAATAATAGAATTCTCAACTGGTTGAATTTTTATGATTTTTTTGGGGTGAGGGATATATTAACGAACGAAATGTTCGGTCCCGTGCCTTGCTAAACACGTATGTTATTTTTTGTGGATATAGTAAACTAAAAGAGTGAGGAAGTTTTATATTCTGAACTTTTTTCTCTCTTCAACTGATTTTTTTTTTCTTCATTTATTTATTTATTTATTTTTTTTAAAAATAATTTTGAAATGTCTACTTCAAAATAAATTCTTATACCGATTTTTGAAACCATCTATAGAGTAGAATGTAGCAATAAGCATTTTTTCTTGTTAGCTTCTTTCACTTTTCCATCCCTAAATAAAGGCCTACCCAGGCAGATGTATGGACAAATTTTTCCCTGCATTAGCTAAAGATTACTAATTTATTTTTTTTGTACACAAGACAAAGAGTAATTAAAAATAAAAGCAAGTTAACACATTATTTGTTACTGTGCATTATTTTTCAGTCATTTTTGTATTTCATTTGATTGGTCATTTAAATAATGTATAATGGAAAGGAGTTTGGAACCGTTAGTTAAAATTCTTTCCTGAACAGATGAAGTGAACTGAAATTTAGGTCCCTTGAAGGTAAACTATAACGGGGTTTGACTGTATTAAAATTTTCACGGCTGTGTAGTTTAGTAAAGTGTAATTTTCTTTTCTTGCTTCCCAGCATTCAAGAAAACATAAAATTTGAACCATGAACAGTAGATAGAATTCCTAAATTTCTGGGCAGAAATTAAATGTTTGCATAATTTTTAACTAGTGTATTTTAAATAATGAAAAAAATTATTACCCAAAAGGGATTGTGATCTTGAAATGAAGAACTGGATGGATTATTCCAAAAATTAGTACTGTTCCCAGTCCTTCCTTTAGCTCATAAAAGATAATCAATGATTTTTTGTGGCTTAACAAAATATTTGGTCAGAAAAGACTTGGCAAAGATTCAGTTTTGTCTTTTCTGTAGTTATCAGTTACATAATATATATCGTGTCACCTATGATTCTTGTCTGCAATATTGTACATATTAAAGAATGTGCTTAACTGGGGTGCAGAAGATTCTCATCAGGGCTTAATCCAGGTTTTCAATCCTAGTACCTATTTTTGTGAAGAAAAAAAATTTTTCGTGAAAAAAAAACTTTTTTTGTGAAAATTTAGTATTCCTAAAAAAAATAATAAAAAAAAACTACATATGTATACAAAGAGTACAATACTATAAAAAAACAGTCACATATTGCGCAAGGAATTGCTTATAAGACAGCTTGCAGATTAATTCCATTTATTAATTCAATGTAAATTATGCAGCCAGCCAGCATAGAAATTATGGAATTTACTATACAGATTAATATCATGGTTAAAAATTAGATTTACATAAAGTTTAAAAAATTTTTTTAACTTACTTACTAATAAAATTTATTGAACTTATTATGATTAAGAAATTATTATTTTGATATTGTGCTAACTTTTACTTTTGAATTAATGGTGGAAAAAATAATAGAAATACAGAATACATAGATAAAATTATAATAACCGCTCGGAAAACTATTCAGCACTTTAATTCCTTCGAACTTTTTTTTTATTTTCGCGAAGATGCGTTTTTTTTTTCTAAAGTTTGTTGAAATACTGATTTTTTATTTTGTGAAGATATCGATTTTTTTTAAAAATTTTGTGAAGGTATCGATTTTTTTTAAAAATTTTGTGAAGGTACCGATTATTTTTTTTTTAAATTTTGTGAATTTACCGAAAAACGGTACCAAAATCGACCTGGATTAAGCCCTGCTCATGGTCAAATATTTGTCCAGTACAGTTTATAAATTTTCTCTAAAATTATGAATTTTTTTTTTTTTTTAAAGTTGCAAAGCTTTTTTTTTTTTCAGACAAAATTTAATACAAATTAACTAACTATGTAATAAAAATTAAGTACATAATTTTAAAAAAAATTGCTAAATTTTAACACATTACTTAAGTCACGTGTGATCTCATTATGTGTACGACCTCATTAATGTGATATATACACACTGCACTAATCCAAATAAATTATTTGGACTGTATACCTTTCAGAGTTTTAAAATACATCAGCAGATGTATAATACATATTTAATATTTCTTCTGAATTGAATACATTTTTAGAATTCGAACGTAAAATTTTTAGTTAAATTTACTACCATTTAGCGATACATTCACAAATTTTATTTTTGTATCCCGTAGGATACGATAAATCCATATTTTTACAATGTTTGTGTGTTGACTTTTTTAATTTTCTCAAATTATGTCTAAATTTTCACGAAATAGGTACCTCTCAGAAATTTGATTAATATGTGTAAAAGCTCTTTCTAATATTGTATATTTAAAAATAAGATTTTAGATTATTCTTTATTGAAATTTATTCAAGTTCCAAAAAAGTAAGGATTTCGGTGAAAAGTAATTGGCCAAATGTTAATGAACACACCGTGCACCATAAAAAAATATGTGCATTTCATTTTATGAACATATATTTATAGTTTAAAACTAATTTATGCATTTTAAAATTAATTTAAAATGCATATTATGCTTTACATTTACAAGTAATCATTTCTTTCTTTCATTAATCCAACTAGTATGTGTGTTTGTTAAAAATAATAAAAATTAAAAAATTGAAATTGTAATAATTCATAACACTTAATTTAAGTTTCTGCTTATAAACTTAAAAATTTCAAACTAATAAGTAAAACTAATTCATTTATAAATTAAAGTTATATACATTTGACTTAGCAGAAAATGTTCTTCTTAGACAGTAATTTATATATTTTGACCGTATTGATAAGAAAGATAAGAAATGAAAATCAACTATGGATATTTTAATATTTAATTAATTTTTCCATCTCTCTTATACGGTGTCGTAATATTAAATAATAAAAAAATTGCTTCAAAAGTTCTTACAACCAAAAATTTTGTAACAATTTTCCCTTTTAATCTGACCTAATGCTTCCCTAGACCTGAACCTCATTCCTTCCAAACTGCATAATCTGCACCCCTGGGGTTTCAAAGGACTGTACAAAATTGTGTTATCAATTACATCCTTAAATGTTCATTTAAAAATGTTCAAAATATGGTTCCTAAAATAATCTTATTAATGAATTTGAAATATTTCTTATTTTTTCCCCCCTACTGTGGTTTTTGTATCGCATATGAACAACAGATATTTACAGTCATGTATAAACAATACCCACATTTTTAATTAAATTTCATAGTTGAAGTGTTGCTTATTTTCAATTTTTTGATATGTTGCCAAATTAAAAGGGCAAGACTTTGTCAAACCCTGTATATCTTGTTTGTGGTTACATGAAGAGTAAACTTTGTGTTTAGGGAGAAATTTTTATGTAGCTGACAAATATGTATCTTCTGAATCTACAGATTTAAATCTTATTAATCACATCATAAAGGGTTAATTTATTGTTTTCATTATCTCACCCTACGGATTGATACTGTTACTTGCTTAAAAGATACATTGTCAACAAGTTACTGATTTCCCAAAATTTACATTCTCAACAATTCCTTCAAAAAAAGATCCAGTTCACAAAATTGTGGCATTGAACACAGCCCTTGTAGCATTAAACACAGTTGTTACGAAGCTGGTTGAGCTGATCTTGTTATTTTTCAATGAACTTCATTCAACTATGAAAATTAATGGATTTCATGTTAATACTTTTATATGTGATATTAAGTGATAGTCACTGATACTGATTGCATCTTTTAAGAGCATTGACTTTTTGACATTCAAGCAAAGCTTACATTCCTCTTATGTACTAAAATTTCAACTGTTATTTCTGCAAATATCAACTTTATTGTATAATTTGTGAACCTTTTTCATTTAAACAGAAACGGCAGCAACTGGTAGGGAATTACTGTGTCGTATGTCTTCACCTGATACTTCATCGCGTAGAAGCAGACATTCCTGTTACTACTAAGTGTTGTAAATAGCATCTTAAAAATTGTCTGATTTTTTTTTTTTTTTTTTTTATCAACCTGCATATTGACTACTTCATTTCATCTATTGTACAACTTGAACACAATAAAAGAGAAATAATGCCAACAAATTTGTCTATTGCATCATATCCAATTCCCGTCTTCTGTGAATGTCTGTTAAAAGAACTTCAAATATTTTAATTATTGGTATGAGATTTTACTGTGCAAATACGATTTTAAAAATTCAGTTCATTGACAACTGACAGTTTTTAAAATAAGTCAATTTAATTCCCTGAAATGTTGCAGACTAAATTATTATACAAACACTACCTCTTCGTGTTTATAGCCTTTTCTATAGTGTTATGATTTTTGGTTTTAAACCAGAAGCACCCTAATTTTTTGAAGCAAGAGACCCCTTGATTTATTATTTTTGTCTAAGCTCCAATTTGTTATAAATTTAAAAAAAAAAAAATGTTTTTTTTTATGATTCTTTAAATTAAAGAATATAATTTCATAGGAAATATTTTTGTTCATCAAAACTCAAGTGCGTTTCTTAACTTTAAAAGTTTTTCCCATAATAATAAAAAATAGCATTTCAATTCATATCTGTTTCTAAAAACTTTAAACAGCATGATCACCTTTGTATTTAATATTAAGTTGAAAACATTTTAAGTAATTAAACATGCTCAGGCTTCTTTTTGTAAAATATTAATTTTTTTCAAATCCTTCATATTATTTAGATATTATAAATCTGCACCAAAAAAAAATATTATTTAATTGATATGATTCTTGCTTCAATATTCATGCCATACTACCTTTTAATGAAACTAAATATAAAATAAATTTGCTACTGCTAATTGTTGGAAAATTAGCATTACTCCTTTGATAATTTTTCAAAAGACCTTTTTCTGCAGAATTCAGTTTGATTCATTTGACTTTTTAATTGGTCAATAACATAATTAAAATATTTTTGAGTTAAAATTTATAAACTATCTTTCAAAAAAAAAAATTTTTTTTTTATTTATTTTTTTTATTTGTTGCTTTGAATATAAATCTAACATTTTTATTTGTAAACAGTACCAAATGAATAGTATTTATTTCCTTGCCCTCTGAATTACTATCCTGGATTGATTCTTCTGTTGAAACTTGGGAAGTTTTTGAACTATGCACGAAATATCTCATCCACTTATGGAACTTTATGCTTTGTAATTTAAAACTAAACCAAAGCATTCTTTTTTATTCATTAAAGTATTTTTTACTAAAATTCCGTCAACGTGTATATCAGAGCTTTTACTTAAAAAAAATGTTGATTTCTACTTAAATTATTTCTTGTCTCTAAATATGAATGTGTGAACAACATATATAACGGAAAATGTAATTAATCGAAAAATTTTCTTAAATTTGAACTATTCTGTTGCATGACTTTTTTGCCATGCAGATGGCTGTAAAGTATGTTTTTTAAGCTGATTGAAATTTTCAAAAGTGGCTACATAAGCTTATTAACTTAATTTTGTATTTATAATACGTAGGATTTGCTTCATTTTCAGTCTAAAAATATTTTAAACTCATGCCATTAACAAGGTTTAGAACTATTTTTAATTTTAATACTTACCACACAAGAGGTGTGCTTGATCAACAAAGATTTTTGCTAGAAATACATTGCTCATTGAATCAACTTTATTTTTTCTTAACCTAACTATATTAACTTTTTTTTGCCTACTTTGTTAGTGTGCTTTTTTTTCTACATTTATCTTAGGGAAATTTAAATCGGGTTTCACAGAATTTAAATGATGCATATTAATGGAGTGTCATTTAAGAAAAATGCTCCAGAAATTATACTAAGTTTGACTAACATACAGAACGATTTGGTGAGCAGCAACAGTTCAAATTAATCTAGGCAATCTAAAACAAACTGTTAAAGTAGTTATGGTGATTAAAAAGGCCAACGAGCAGAAGTAAATTTCATAAAAGTAAATTTTGTCTAGCAACATGTAAAAAAAATATCAATTGCCATTTAGAAGTTATAGAGCTAAAAAATGTCATTAACGTGCGTATGCAATTTGCATGCCTATTTATTTTCTTGTAGTAAAAATACTGATAGATATTAATTTTTCATGTTTTGCTGATAGCAGATTGACTGATCTTAGAAGTATTTTAGTGAACTTTTTTTTTTTCCAAATATTTTTGATTTTTATATGCTGGTGCGACAAATATTTCCAAATTTGTAGGAGAAGGATAGAACAGCATGATTTTGTTATTCAGTTATTTGCATCCAGATGTAGTTATTGTAACTGGCTTTATAAAAATCTTAATTTTAATTATCAAAGGAATACAAAAATATTTTTTACGTTAATAGCTGTTGTACTGTAGTCTTATGTGGATCCTTTAAAACCTGTCAATAAAAAGCATAAAAGTCTGCAGTATGCTTACCGGGCTAGAAATGTACAAAAAGGTTTAAAAAACGTTTGAAGTGCAAAGAAAAACAGGCATATAGTCTGCAAAGTGAGTCTGCAGTTGTAAGCGCAAATTGGTGTTCTTGAGATAATCTTCATTACTGATAAGGACGGTGTATCTTGTTAGTTTGTTAATTATTCTGGAAAAAATTTTAATATTTTTATTCTCAACAATTATAACTTAATATAGATTTTGGTTTCTTCATGGGTTTTAGTTTTTATACCTTTATTTTCATAAACAGATAAAAATTAATTTTCTTCTAGCATATGTACAATATTTGAACTAAATAAACAATTATATATATTTATTCACATTATCTAAGTACTTATGCAAAATTATTTTCAAAACTCACTGTCCAATGTCTGGTACATTTCTGTTACTGAAATGAGATGTTTTTGGCTTTCAATTGGAATTGATTTTAATTTAAACTTATAACTAATTTTTTATTAAAATAACATCATACAAGGCATTGAGTAAAGAAAAAATAAGCCTCTAGTGTTTTATATTAGTTTTTTTTTCTTCTAAGAAAAGTAATTCATTTTAGTCAAATTATAACGAATATTTTGTTTTATTTAAAATAATTCAGTTTTCAAAAAATGATTTATTTTTAATGCAAATTTAAAAATATGGTCTTATAAAACTGCACGTATTTTTTCCATTTAATTTATGTTGCTGACTAATATCTTTTTATTTTCAGAGTGTACTAAAAACATTTCACTATAATCCCTATGTAGTGAATGTCTAATCGCTTTCATTTGAAAGAAAAGAACTGTGTATTTGTATATATCAAAGAAAAGCTCTGGCTAATTCCCTCACTCATCACCCATTATTACACTTTCCGTTAAGTTAGACTAAGTTTGGAACACATGTATTTTGTGATAAATTTATTTAATTTCGATATTTTGCAATTATTGGGGTAATTTCCCCCAATAGAATAAGTTCCTCACAAAGATAAGTCACAAACTTCCAAGTGTTCCTTATCAAATGAAGAGAAAAACTAAGTTATTTTAACTAATGAGGTAAATAGCTTTAATTGTCTGTAACGTTAAAGTTTATTTTTTTTTTATCAAGGTAGAAGTCTTACGTCTTTTAATCAAAATAAGTTTAAATCATACAATCCTTTTTCAGGAATAAAGGAAAACCAAAAAGTTTCATTTCGATATTTTGTATGAACTGGGGTGGTCAATACAACGTTTTTAACAAAATTGGAGTCTCAAATTTGAACCATGTGTTCTTTACGAGATTTATAGAGAAAAAAAAAAAATTCTTTTGGATATTAGTAATTATCGGGAAGATAAGGGGTAATTGCAGTAATAAATGTTTTTACCAAGATGGGTGTCTCAAATTTGGGATCATATATTCTTTATCAGTTAATTTAATAAGAAAAACTAAAAAGTTTCATTTCTATATGTTATTGTGGAGACAAATGAAGAGTAATTAGCAGTGCTATATTACCAGCTTTAATATAGATGTAGGTCACATAATTAGAACGTGCTTTTGTATGAAAAAAGAAAAACTAAAGATTATATCGATATTTTGAACTTGGGGCGTTATATATTTTGTAACCACAAAATTTCGCTCATTTTGTCATCACGCATAAGCCTTTTTTAAAATAAACTCAAACTTTAAGAATAAAAAAGTTATCTGCACAGAATGAAACAATTATAGTATAAATAAGATTCAATATTTATATGGTATTATACTTCAAATATTTCTATTTTTTTTTAATTATTTGAGGTTTCATGAATTTTAAATAGGAAGCGTTTTTTTTTTCTCCTGGAAAAAAATAACCCAAGTTTCACAAGTTTTTAAAAGAAATTAGAAACAAGTGGAACATCTTTAAGAGTCACGTTTTTCGACACTTCTCAAATTCTTCATGTTGCAATTACATTGTGTTAAAATAACAGATGGGTGATGAAATACGACACAAAACTATGTCAAAAAAAGTGATTGTTTAAATGCGTGATAAAAATAAAAAAATCTCGCATGTAGCATCATCAGGAAGAAAAACGTTATCGTCAAAATCACGTGGAAGAACATTGCAATAGTTCCAAAAAAAAATAATAATCGCTTAAATTACGATAAAATCGTCACGAATAAATCGTGTTAATAAGCAATTATTTATATGTCTAAAATTCGCATATGACGTAAAAAAATTCTGAATTTTTAAAACCACATGGAAATGAAACACATTAACTGCCGAAAAACAGCTTAAATTAACAATAAAATCGGTACGAACAAAGCGCCTCAAAAAATGATTATTTAAATATGCGATTTGAAAGACGCGTGTTGTAATGATCTGTAAGTAAAAATTAGATATTTTCAAAATAATGTGGAAAAGAGTGGTAAAAGTAATTTTACGATGCAATCAGAGTAAATAAAAGAGTCAAAAAGTGTGCGATTAAAATATTTAATGCACGATTTAAAAATCACATGTTGTAATAGCGTATTAAATGTATCTGAATTTTAAAAACCACGTGGAAATTTAAAAAGGAACTGCAAAAAAAAAAAAAATCGAAAAATCACTTGGTTTTAAGATGAAATCGGCAAAAATAAAGCGAGACAAAGTGATTACTCAAATTCGAATTACCGAAGCAATTACGGTGAAAAAGCAGATCCAGAAACATAGATTTATTTTCAGTATGATCTATGTAAATTGAGCTCGTCAAAAAGTGATGACTCAAATGTGCAATTTAAAATTTTTGGAATTTTTTTTATTGTTGAAAAAAAAAATTTGGCAGCTTTTGCGGGCCGCAGGTTCTACACCCATAGTTTAAACCAGCGTTTCCCAACGTGGGGCCCACGCCCCACCGGGGGGCAATTCAAAAATGGGCTCGACATGAGTTTAAACCTTTTGCTCTGGGCCATTTAAATGCAATGCAAGATTTCGTTGACAAAATCGAAAGAAAAAAGCAAATTCTTAAATAATTGCGGTCAATAAATATTATGTGACTTATGGATTTTTTAAGCGACAAACCAGAAAGGAAGTATCTGTTAAGAGTCGATGGCATTTGTGAGTTATTTTGTAGAGCATTTGTGAGTTATTTAGCCAATATCTTTGAAAAACTCAATTTATTAAATAAGAAACTTCAAGGAACAAATAAAACTCTTGTTGATGCAAAAGCGAAGATATTTGGCTTCATTACCCTTATTGAGTTATGTCAGAAATATATTAACAAAAACTTTGAACAGTTTCATTGGCTCCAAAAATGTGAAGTAAATGATACCACTTTTCTTGTTATTGTCTATCATCTGAAAATTCTATCGGCTGATTTAAAAGAAAGATATTCTGATTTAAAACAAATTTATTTTCCAACATGGATGTTGCAGTCCATGTTAGTGGATTTGTCTGATATATCAAATATATCAAGAAGAACTTGCAGTAATGCAAAATGATGAGTCAGTTAAAACTTTATTTAATATGAAAGGAGTGATTGCATGGCTTCCTGATGAAACAGAAAACAAATACCCAAATTCAATCAAATGTGCAAGAAAACTATTGTTACCGATTCCATCTTCATATTTAGCTGAATGTGGATTTAGTGCTGTAAATGATTTTATTGGTAAAAAAAGCAAATCGTCTGGATATAACACAACGGGGAGACTTGAGACTGAAGCTAACCAAATTGGAACCTAAGATAAAATCTACGTGCAGCAAGCATCAAGGGCAAGAATCTCACTAAATTAAAATATTAAATTATTATAGAAAAATCTTTATTAAAATTATTTCGAATTTGATTTTTAGTTTTTCATTATATGTTCTGAAAGTTTACTTACTTTGTTTCGCTAACAATTTCCTAAGTTTCTTAAGTGAACAATTCGATTTTTTAATATTAAAAATTATGTATATGTTACATAGGGGGGGGGGGCATAAGAATTTTAGAAAGGCTTAGGTGGGGCAGGGTACAAAAAAGGTTGGGAAACACTGGTTTAAACTGTATTTAACATCTCACTCTCATAATGCAGAAACTATCGAAAGTAAAAATATGCTGTGCAAATTTTTAGAAAAATGTTGAAGAAACATTTAGATATTAAATAGGAGTAAACAGCAGATTGACCAATGAAAGGCCGCATACCCAAGTATTTAGACAGACATGTTGTCAGCAATTATAGTAAATGTTAAGCAGTTTTATAGTTAGTAATATGTTTGCAAAAAAGTAAATACTTTTAATCATTTAAAATTAAAAAATACAAAACTGATGCTTTTTTAAAAAGCAATATTCCTTTCTTATTGGTTAAAAAAAGAAATGCAGATCAATTAAAATAAATAAAAAGAATGGGAAAGGTTTTTTTTTATCACATTGCATTATACAAAGTCCATTTCAATTAAATTTTAACAATAAAAACTTAAATGTTTTTAGAATTAAATTTAAAAATGTATTAAATGTTCTTTAAATGAAGTTGATAGGGTTTAAAATTAGAACAAAACCCTTATAGAGCAAAATGAGAATCAATATGTTAAAATATTGAATTCTAAACCACCAAATGATCGAAAAACCTCTGATTTACGTAATATAAATAGAGTATTAAAAATATCATGATTTTTTGCATCACGTGGATAAACTATCAAATAAAGCACGTTAAAAACTGCTTATTTATATGCCTGATTCGAAATCCGTGTTGTCATAATAGCGTGTTAAAAATATCGGCACATTAACCTAATATTTATTTTCACTTATATATTTTCGAATATCGGGAGAACCTTGTAGCAATAACTGCCAAAATAACGATCAAAAAATAATTTTTCTTTCGATAAAATCGGCACTAGTTAAGCAAGTCAAAAAGAGTGATTCGTATTGTGCTAAAAATATTGTAATTTAAAAAAAACCATAGGAATGCGTAATACGACCGAAAAAGCGATCAAAATTTTTTTAGATTTGCGATGAAGTTTGCGCAAATAAAACGCGTTGGATTACGATCATTGTCATTGATTAAAAGGATAGATTAACGAAAATTCGCGTATTGTAATACTAAATTAATTGGGATTTATAAAACTGATAACCACCAAAAAAAAAGCACTCCTAATATAATTTTTCTTTTATCCATAGATTTAACTCTCTAATGCAGGGTGGCCACCCACCTTAAAAATCTGGAATTATCAGGGAATTTAAAAGAAAAGCTGGAATTTTTTTTCTTAATTTAAATTATTTTACCATTCGCTATATCCATTTTATTTAGATGGAAGTTTATTGTTAAACAGTTGAAATATCGTCAACTTAGCAATACTTGCTTGCATTAAGATTCTCTATCTTGCACTCTTTTTCTGAAAGCTTTTGTTCTTCCCATCCAATGAATTACTTTTTCTGAGCAAAACCTACCAATCATTCATTTTCTTGAATCGTTAATGGCAAAATTATAACCATTGTTGTTGTATGGATGCTAATTTTCTGGATTTCATTTTAACCTTTTATAACATATTTTATTTATAAAAAGAAACTTTTTTTAGTAATTAATTTTCAGTAATTATAATGATTATCATTAACTTAAATTTCTATCCGACTTAAAAAATAACACTGAAGTGAAAAAAGCTGATTAGGCACTGACTTATGTTGTCTGAAAGTGAAGTAAAAAATTTGAAATTAATTATAGATCATATTTTTCAAGTTAAGAACTGCATAGAATTTTTTATTGAAATGTCAGCTTCAAAATACATTTTAGTTTACATTTAAATTACTAACAAATTCACAGAGTTAAAACAGTTTGTAAGTGAGTAATCATTTTTACTTTCTTATGATTTACATCCGACACCGACAATTTAAACCATTTGATTTGATTTTATTATAATCAATTTTTATAAAACAAATTGTTTTCGATAGGTTAAGTATTTAATATAAAAATTTGATGATTATAAACTTAGTTTGTTTTATAAGATATTTTTCTAAGAAATTTATGTTAATTTTTTACGTCCTTAACCTGTAATTTATTTCCCAGTTTCAAAATCAATTACCTAATCTAAACTAAGAAACCGTGTGGTTAGATTGAAATTCTTTAAATATTCTAATTACTAATAAGAAAAATAAAAACAAAACAAAAAAGATTAAAGTTTAAAGAATTTTATCTTGTTTTTTTTCTGACGTATGCCACAAGAAATTTGACAATTTTGCCTTTGTGAATACTGAATGTCTCTTAAAATAATAGTGCTAATACAAAATAAACATTATTCAAACATTTGACTAAATACTGGTTTAAAGGAAATTATATCAATGAATTTTATAAAGAGCAATGTTTGGATTAAATACAATATAAAATAGCTCTATAATGAAATGTAAATAAATTTAAAAAAATTATTGATGTATAATCCCCTGCAATTATTTTCTCTTGCTTAATGAAAATATATTAAACAGTATTTATCCAACGATTTTTTGGGTCACTCTTTATTTACTATTTTGTGCAACATCTACTTAACTCTTTAAAAAAAACTTTTTTTTCATTAAAAGCAATATATTCTACAAGCTAAATATATTACTTTTTCCGCATCTGTTCAATGATATATTAAATAAATAACATTTTAAATAAAATACTTTATAATATTGAAACTTTTCTTGTACCCACCTAAACTTCATAAGGGAAAAAAAAACACGCTGACCTGGAAATTTTAAGATTTTTACTGGAAAACCTGATTTGAGTGGCCACCATGTAATGGAAACTATTAGGAGAATTTATTTTTTCCCCAGGTTTTTTGGAAGAACGCATGGCCAAACAGTGTACTAAAAAATAATAGTAATATTGAAAGGTGTATAGGCGATCGCAACGCTCGAATACGCCATCTGGGGAGAAGACCGGTTCTATGCCTTTGACCCTTCCTCTTTTTAGTTGTATCGAAATGTACTACGATATTTTTCGTATTTAATTGTTAAAAATATTTTTTTTTTTAATTTCCATATAGTTTTCTAACTTAAATGATTATTTGAAAATCAAGTCAGAAACGAACGTACTTCCTTCTCTGACGCCACACGGTAATGATAAAAGCATGCAAAGTGTTGCCGTACTGCTTTACGCCACCTGTAGCCCAGTGTTTCCCAAAGTGTGTTACGCGTACTCCCAGGGGTACGGGAACAGTTTAGCAGAGGTACGCATTCTTATGCGAAATATCTTGCAATAAACGAAAATTTCAAGAAATTTTATTTAAAAACAAAGCTAGCCATGAAAATTTACGACTACGTATTTTTCTATTGGCTATTTTTTGCAGAGTTAACAGTTAATAATTAGTGATGTCAATAGCCAGTTGTGATTTTTTGTGCAATTTTTTTTTTAATAAAAATACATTCATTTTTTTTTTTTTTTTTGTTAGTTTTACACAGCGTTACGAAAAATTTAGATAGGGTACACAAAAATCATACGTTTGGGAAACACTGCTGTAGCCCATTTCTATCGCCAATTTTAAGGAACTCGAAAATAATATTTGTCGAGACTAAATTACGTCTTAACATATCCTGATTCAAGTGATGTTCTCGTCAAGTGCCGCTTTCTAATTTATCAAGATGCTTAGGGAGGAAACATTATTTTAAGCTCGTACTCTTTCTTGTGTGTTGATGAATGTGCTTTTTTTCTTTTCTTATTATTAGTTTTAAAGTAAATAGTAAAATTGCCTTTTTTATCAAACAAATATTGCTGAAATGTTTTTTTTTTGTCGCTTTATTGGTTGTTTAACCCATAGTGAATAAGCAAAACAAGCTGAAAAGAACGTGCGCTGGCATTTCTGAAAATTGGCTAGAAATAACAAGCAAGTTTGGTAACCTCTAACTTTTTTAAATGAATTGAGTTAATTGTTTCGGAGGTAGGGAAGCTGAATCGTAACCTCCTAGTTCTTTTTTCTTCCTTTTTAAGAAAAGAAGAAGAAAAATCTATCAAAATTATAGGTACTTGCTATCTGAGCTCACATCGCTTGTTCATTTAGCTTTAGTCTTATTCCATATTAGAGCTCCAGGGCCTTCAACCATTTGCACCTAAATTCGCAGTAATTTCGGAAATGACGCGTTCTAGATAATAAAGATTAAAAAATTTATTAAGAGAAACAAGATAACAGGTAATTATAGTGTTCTTATTATTCTATCAAATTCAGAGTTTTTTTTCATTCGATTATTTTTTTCCGGTGTTTTATTTTAGAAAGATTAACTCAGATTTTTAGAAAACTGGACTGACTCTAAAACTAATACGATGCTCGAAATTTCTTAAAAATATGCATATTTTAAAATTTCATTTTTATAAAAATATCCAATAGAGTGATATGATGTAACTCTTTTCCACCTTCCAGACATATTTGAAAACACCTCTTACACCCACTAACTTTCAAATGAAAATTTATCGACTTCCTCATTCATGGAAAAATATGCTCGAGTAACTTGCCACCTCTACTTAGAAACGTCGTTCTTGACTAAAGAGTGAAATTGAGCAGTAGTACAGTGGGTGATCGGTTAACGAACATAATCCGTTCCAAGACTATGTTCGCTATCCGAATTGTTCGTTAACCGATCATCGATTCACCATAGACTTCTATGTGAAATCGATTAATTCGTTCTGGAGATCCTAAAAATTAAATTTAAAAAAATGTATAATTTCTTATTAAGTTTTTAAAAAAATAATACATACATATAGTCTTGCATATTAATCAGCTAGTCCTTTTCATTTTTTGCTTATGTGGCGTTGAAGAACATGTCCAATGATCCTCCCTGATCATCTCCGTCACTTTAAACGAAGGATGGACACAGCTTCCGCCAAGCAGAAATCAACTGTCGCTGTGTGACTTCTGACCACGCCTTTTGAATGATACGAATAGCTTCAAGAATGTCAAATTTTTCTTTCCTAAACTTTTTTGAAGTCATTGTTGAGGAGAATTGGCTTGCTTCAAAACACCGACGAAACAGCGCGCGAGTGTTCTTGAAAGCCGCAATGACTTCCTGATCCATCGGCTGAATCAGCGAAGTCGTATTCGGAGGTGAAAACTGAACTGTCAGCCAGAGAAAGTCTGTCAAAAAATTATCTTTAAGATCCTTTGGGTGTCCTGGTGCATTGTCCAATAGCAGCAGTGCTTTCAACGGCAAGTCATTGGCATCAAGGTAGTCCTTGATGATCGGACAAACTTCAAATAGCCATTCTTTGAAAGGATACTGCTTGACCCATGCCCTCTGATTCGATATCCAAATTGCTGGCAGTTTGTTATTAATTATGGAATTTTTTTTAATGCTCTGGGATTCTCAGAGTGGTAACCGAGAAGTGTTTTAAGCTTTATAATAATAATTATTGAATGACCTTTAAATTTAAATTCATTGTTAATTCAAGTTTCATTTAGTTATTATCAGTACTAAGCATGCTTTAAATATCTTATTTTGTGTGCAAAATGATAGCAAACGTTTAATAGTACTTTTTTTCAGGCCGAGCAGTGTTCGTTAGAATTCGTTTTGTTCATTATCCGAATATGTGTTCGATGTCCGAACACAAAAAATCTTTCTTGAAAGTGTTCGTTATCCGAATATGTGTTCGTTAACCGAACACAAAAATCTTTCGTGAAAGTGTTCGTTAACCGATTTGTTCGTTAACCGATCAGTTCGTTAACCGATCACCCACTGTAGTTAGATTTCTAAGTTGCTTTCGTGTGCAATGCGTACTTTCGGTTGTCCTGATTTTCCTGACGAAAAATATTTTCTCTGTTTATTTGTCTTGATTTTTAGTACTAATATTCCTGTTTTTTTTTTTTTTTTTTTTTTTCTCCTGTACGTGTTCAGAATGTTTTATTATTTACGAATACTAATACGGATTTTAAAATGGATTTGAAGAATTAAAGTAATATTTGGATTTTGTTGCGGTATTCTTTTTATTTAAATTAATAATAATAGTTAAAATCGCAAAATGCGATATTTTAAAGGCTGCTCATTAGTTTTTTACATTTACACGATTCAGGCATTGTCTGCAGGGTTCATTGTTTTGAACTTTTTAGGAATATACCCATTTTATGTAAGCGAAACTTAACTTACAATTAAACATTGTCAAATTTTTATAGTTATGGATTCCACGCTCTTAATAATTTTCTGCTAATGCAGTTATTAATCTTATCAGTTGAGGTTTTGTTATTTCTTTCATTGGATTTTGAAAATCATCCAATCAACAATGCGTTAATCATATTAGAATTTTTTAATGGTGAAATGAATGGTCATCCGGTAAATTACTTCCTACAAATAAATATGTTAAGCGGCATGTAATCTGCTATATGTGTGTTCCAAAAAATTTCTTGATTTTATTAAAAAATTGTATCCTGATATTTTTTTCTTAGGCCACTAAGGTGCCTGTCATTATCAATTCATTTAAAAAAAAAACTTTTCTCTTTGTTATCGGTGCCGTCTCACCTCTACACTGCCGATCAGTGGAGCAAGAGGCGTATCCTCTTATATTTAAAAAAAATTGTAGTACATAGTATGAAAGTTAGGATAAGGATCTGCCGAATTGTCTCCTTCAGTTTTAAACAATAGTTTGAAAATAAGGTCTGTAGTCTTTACAGAAAGACAATTATTCTAAATAAGTGGGAGCTCAAAATTCATAGCTGATAGTTTAAAAAAAAAAAATGGTTGGACCTCTAAGTGTTTATTAAGGAGTCAGTAATAAGTGACGTAAAGAATTCCCCTCAACTTATATAACTTTACTTTTAAACGGCTTTCACAGAATGTACTTATTTACAAGCTGTTTTAAAGCAAATAAAACGAGTATTTTGAGTTCTTCAATTTAGAGGTGCTTGTGTGAATATGCATGTAATGGCGGGTCATCATAGTATTTAAGGAAAGCATTACGCCAATGCGATTATTTCAAAAGAAATGGAGCTCTAGTAGTTTTTTTTTTTCTTCCCCCGCTGAGTATTTTATTTCATTTTATAACCGTCGTTTAACGGCCGACCCAATTTCATGGGTTTACGACTGCCCGCTGAGTGTAGTGGCTTGAAAAAGATGGAAATTTTTGGTCCGGCAAAGTTATGAAATCAAAAGCGAAACTTAATTCACAGCAATCCTTATTTTCCGCTATCAATAAATTTCGGGAGACAAGATAGTGTTATCCACGTTACTCTCTGTTTTAAAGAATTGTAAGCACCGCCAATATATCTGTTTTGGAATTCAACTTTTGTTTTGTTCTGCAAAAAAGGTAAGAATTAGAACTATGAAAGTGTGTAGAACAATGTGAAATTCAGACTAGATTATTAAATATTAACTTGGAGTGAAAAAAACCATGAAATTTCTTCCGCGGCGACGCGAGTTTTTTTTTTTTTCGAAATCTCAATTTGTTTTAAATGTAATGCAATTTTAAAAGTTTTTATTCGCTAATCTTGCATTACTTTTGATTTAAATCATGATTATTTATCCGTTGTTTTAGACTATCTATCACGAGATCTTTATCTTTTAGCTTGTGCTTGAGTAGACAAATTAGAGTTGGATACAGCGTATCGCTATCTTTTCTCTTTATGTGAAAGAAAACTGATATTTTCGCCTCTCTTCTCACCTACAAGACACAAAGCTGTTAGATGAAAAAATGGACATTTTTGTCGTTTTAAAAGAATTGTTTTATAAACATTCGGGATATGAAAATATTGATAGACTAAAGAAGAACTTCGGTTCACCAGTCATTGATGTGCGGCAGCACCTTAGGACAATGAAAAAATTTAAAAAAAAAATTTCTGAAAAATTAAAAACGAAAAAAAGTGCACATATTTGAGTTATATTTTGACAAGCTCAATTGCCCAGATATCAGTGTAAAGTGCTTAAAATGAGTAGTGCCGATTATATTTTAAGTTACTAAATCTCACAAAAACTCATTTTTTCCGAATAAATATACCCTTTTATCGACGAATTCCTATTGCTGATCCCTAAAATATGGTCCCAATAGTTCGGTCAGCAGAGTGGTCCAAAGTTTTGATCCTTAATGTTAATCTTACGTATTTCGCTATATCACAAACTTTTTAAACGAATTAAAAAATAAATAAAAAGAATTACAATTATGAGATTCTTTTATCCAAGAATGTAGAAAATAGTTTTAGTAGTAATTTTATTTAATAATAGTCAAAACAATTTAGAATTGTGAGGTTTATAATTTCTCGCATCATTTTAAAGAATGTAATTTTATGTGACAAAATTTGAGCGAAATCGGGTGAATGGATCATTGACCGATTTCGGTCAAATTCTGCCATTTAAAATTGCATTCTTAAAAAATGGGGGGGAAATTTATACTTCACAATGCAAAACATTTTCGACTATTAAATAAATTCATAAATAATAACTAAAAGCTATTTTTTGTATGGAATTATCTTACGATAAATGAATTTAATAATTTTGTACTGAAATTTTTCAATTAGCTTAAAATATTCTCAAAATATAACGAAATACGCATAAAGTGAAATTAACATTAAAGGGTCAAATCTTTGGACGGCCCTCCATCTCAAACTATTAGGGCCAAATTTCTCGAATTGCGACTGCCCCCTATATTTTTGGAGTCAAAAATATGAATCGATAAAAGGGAATATTCAAATAGTGCATGTGAGTCTGATTTCGTAAATTAAATATCGTCTGCGTTATTTAATTTGCATATTTAAGGTCACCCCTCAAACCATTAAGATTGAGTTCTAGAACGTGATGATTCAATAAGATCAAAAGTTATTCAGATTAGTCTGTTTTTTATTTTGCACACTGTACATCTATGTTATTTTTTTCATTGGTTATTGCTGATTGAAACCGCAGGATTTAAAAAATCCCAATATTATTACGATTAAAGAATTTCAAATTTGAGTTAGCACTCTTGGGTGCCATTTACTTACATCGAAGTCATCGCAAATCCAAACAACTTTTCAATCGTATTTTTAGCAGGTATTACTACCGATTTCCATGTAGTTTTTAGAATTTTAATACAATATTATGACTAGCTAGTTTGGAGTCATGCATTTAAATAGTCACTATTTGACGTACTTTATTTGTGCTGATTTGATCGTAGGTCCCAATTTATTTTTCAATAATTTTTTCATCTGTTATTGCTGCGCATATCCATGTGGTTTTAAAAAGCGTGGTATTTTTGATACGTTATTATTTCGGCATTCGAATTTTAAATAGCGCATTTTAATAATTCTTTTATTGCGCTTTATTTGTGCTGTTTTCAATGTTAATTTCGTGCGTTTTCTTTTTCCTTATATATATAATTGCTACCTTGTGGTTTCAAAAATTCCAATATTTTTGTTACGACTCGCGCCGAGTTTTGAATCATAAAATTTTTTGATTTGATAATCATTTTTTGATTCGATTTGTTAGTGTCCATTTCATCTTAAATTCAAGCTACTTTTAGATCCTATTTTCGGTAATTAACGACATACTCTTCCACGTGATATTTAAAAATCCTCTATTTTAATACAATATTATTGCAACGCGTGAAGTTCGAAAGGTGGGGGAATACGCGAATTTTTTTCTGCTCATTGTTTCTAATTTTTTTAGCTTTTAAATGCTATAAAATTTTTAATTTTTAGGGATAAAAGAAGGAAACTTTTGATATTTAACACTGGTGGAGTATATTCCCAACTAAATGCTGAATCTTATTCTGTACTATAATGGTTTTGATTTAAATTCTTTTAAACTCGATAAATTTTATTTAATTACTGCATTTCATAATCCAATAAAATATTTGTTTTTATTTTTAATCTGCTGTTTGACCCAGAATGCCTTGCACAAACTTGGAGGGGAGGTAGAAAATATCGTTAAAAGCTATAATTAAAGCGGAAAGCATGAGTAAAAATCAATACGTAGCACTATGCACGAGTTTCCAAGGTGTGGTTTGCTCATTGGCAACGCTAAGCTGGGAGTCGTGGTATCTCAGGTGATAGAGCGTTCGCCTCCCAATGAGGTGAACCGGTTTTGAATCCCAGCCATAGCTGGTCGATACGAATTCCGTACCGACCACAGTACTGGCGTGAAATATCTTCAGTGGTAGAGTACCCTTTGCCGTCAGACTAACCGTGGGAGGTTTTCGTGGTATTCCTCTCCATGTAACGCAAATGAGAGTTCCACGAAGGCAAAATTTCTCCTAATACCTGACCATGGAGTTCCCTTGTCTTCTTGATTGGGTTCAAAATTAATAGGATATGAAGTTGAACATAGGTAATCGTAAACTCAAGATTGGGTCGGCTTTTTAACGACGGTTATAAAATAAAACGACGGGCGGGTGGCCATTTACTTTATCTGCTGCTTAGTCAACGGAAATGGACGCTTGCTGTTCTATTGTATTGAGAAAGATATCGAACGAGGCGCCAACCCAAATGTTCGCTTGGGTGCATCAGAATCTTGCGAAACGTGCATCCTTCACAGCCAGGATTGAAGGTACTGGATGGGTGCGAACACCCATACTCGAAGAGGGTATGCTGTGGATCGAAATTCTGGTTTCGGTGTACGGACGCTTGCCGTTGGCACTGGAGCATTTCGATCAACTGTATCGCGTACTGCTGAGCGAAGAATTACATCCCTTTCATGTTCAAAGATTTCAGTTATTACAGCCGGATGACCGCAGACTGCGTGTCGCGTTCGCTTAGTCATTTCTACACTAAAGAGCGACGGATGTGCAATTTTCCAGTTCTGTTTTGTTCAGTGATGAAGCAGCCTTTTCAGGTTTTGTTAAGGCCCACGTGTGGGCCTTAAACAAGCACAACAACGCTTAACTGTTAATGTGTGGGTGGGTATCATGGGGGACAATTTAATCGGGCCATACATCTTACCACCTCAACAGGACGCTCACAAGTATCTCGTCTTTCTTCAGGAGATACTTTCAGAAATACTTAACGATGTTCGGCGTGGAATGTAGTGGCAACAGGGCGTGGCGCCTTCTTATTACGGAAGGTGTGTGTACGTGACCATTTGGAAACAATTGGATTGGGAGTGGTGGACCCGTTACTTGGCCTCCCAAAGCACCTCTTGATTTTTCTTCTTCTCAAGGATGCTATAAAGAGCATTGTATATGACGGGTCTGTAAATTCTGAAATGGCACGATCTCCATCGCTGCTGCCACGATCAGTGAAACGCAAGGTATCTTCGAAAATATTCACCATTCCGTGTCGCATAGGTGTCGCACCAGCATCCAAGCCAATGAGCGCAATTTCGAAAGCCTCTTATGATACATTTGTGAGACATATACTCTTTTGTTGTCTTATAAAGCGTTTTCCACTGCGTTTTGTGTTGTTATTGTTGTTTTTATAGTCTTATGGTCTCCTTATCACGTGAGGGTGACGTTTCCACAAATACTTTCCTATGTAATTATGGCTCCTAACGATGTTCTCTACCTTCCCTCCATGTTTGAACACAATTCTGGAACACTCCCTGTAAGCGTTTTAATTTTTTTATTGTTAAAATTTATTTTTTAAAAAGAACTTTTATATTATGTGATGTGATAGAAAGCGATTACTTTTTCCCTATGTTTATATTTATTTAGTATGACTTTTTATAAGAAAGGAAAATATTAAAAAAAGTATTGGCTTTGCAGTAAATTCTTACATTTAAAAGTAATTAATTTCCTGTAAGAATATCACCAAATTGACTAATATGAAGGATGGTACATTTAAATTACTTCAGTTGCACCCTTAGCATTTTTGAGGCACTACGTGGGTCAACCAGCTGTGCAAGTGGCCCACTCTCAAAAGCTCTGCACTCCTAATGCAGACATTAATATTTTTGTATCATGTGTTTTTGAAATATTTAATGTAATGTAATAAGTTACGCCGCATTATTCAATTTTGAGAAAACTATGGCGCGTATTCTATACTGAAGATAAACATTTAATCTCTTGTTTAATTTTCGAATTAGTTTTAGCATAATATTCTACCTCCTTTTTTAAAAAATGTTTATTTTTTGAAATTATATATGTAAACAAAAACTTCATTTTAAAACCGTACTCTCGTGTTTCAAGACAAAAAGGATTTTTGGGCTTTTTTTTTTCTAAACTTGTTTAATAAATTTCGAAATAATTATTTTTTTTTTCTGATTCATTTATCAGAAAGAATTTTTTTTTTTTTTTTGGAATGGTTAATGAAAAATTTTAAATTTGCATTCTTCACTAGAAAATTAGTATTTTTGTATAAGCATAGGATTTTTTTGCGGCATTTTATTTTGATTTTAAGTGAAACCACTGTGGAAGGAAGAGATATAACTTGAACTGTTTTAAAAAATATTTTATAAGCTATTATGTATTGTGCAAAAATAAGCTCCATTGTATGAGTTATAAAGTAATAAAAACATCTTTCATATTTTCTTTATTTTTATTTTGAAATCGATCGAGCATTCAAGGTTACCCTAATAGTTACGCTTCTGATTTCTGTAATACTTTAAAAAGTTTAGTGCTTATTGTCAATTCCCGTTTTCAGTATGTTTGACAATTTTTTTTTTTTACATCTTTGCATGTGTGGAGGGTATTAGAAAAGAGAAAGATCTCGCACCCAATGAATAGTCTGCGTAAAGGCATATCGCAAGGTATTAAATATCAATCCTTGACGGATCATGGTGCGTGATCATTTTTGTTAATGGAAGAAGCTTAAGACGGCCTTGGTGGCTATGCTTTGGCCCGCTGTAGGTTGTAATGTAATTCAATCGAAGAAGTGCTTATATATGCCAGTATTTTCTTTGAATCATCATTGAGGATTAGTATTAGACCAGCGAGGTATCTCTGGCGTAACGTTAGCAACCAAACCAATTACTTGATATTTAAATTACAGTTTCTTTCAGTGAAGTAATTATGATTAAAAATAAATAATTAAAAAGTAGTGAATTTTATTCATATATTTTCTTTTATAAAAAGGAATTAGGATGTACGAGTAATTATGAGGATTAACAAAAATATGCTTAGCCTATTATACTATTAATATAAATGACCGTTTATTTTAATGTTTTTGAAATTGATCTACTGGAATACATAATTATGATATTTATCTTCTGAAACTCTAGAGACCAATCATGTCTTATCACTGTACGTGAATGAAAATTGTTGATGCATCATTATTTGTAATTTAATATAGTCTTCTCGTGCATTTATTTCGATATTATATACAAAATTATGTAAGCACTGTTGTGTGTTTTATTATTTTAAGAAGTAAACACCCTTAAGGCGTATCATTCCCAAATTTATTTCCCCAAATCGTTAACTCTCCCATACCTGCCAACTTTCACTCTTTCCGAGAATGGATTTTCAGAGTGGTAGTAAAACAATAAACGAAAAACAATCTAGCTCAAAAATATAATTATATTTTGTTCGCGTTGAAATTCGCTTGCTTAAAGATTATTATGCTTTGATATATTTATTGTAATTATTTATATGTAGTGGTGGTCAAACTCATTTATAATTATCATTATAACTCTAAAAGTTAATTGGAATAACCTGAGTATTGCTACCACTTTAAATACGAAAATAAAATCTTCCTCTCCTCTTGTTTATGAAACGACAACAACTTCTGTCACTATTAATTTATGTTGGTGGCCGCTAATTTTATTCTATAATTGCGAAGTGTTCTTGTTTTCAGTATTTTTTTAAAACATGCCTTTAAATTCATACGATTCAAATTAGTAAAAAGAAAAAAGTCTAGGGTAATAAATGTAGGTAGATAAATTATACACAATGTAGTGTAGATAAATTTTATATCTGTAATAATAAGTGTTTTATCATTTTAGTATATGGTGTAACTTCAAACTTTCACCAACTAGGATAAATAATCCCTACTTTAACCGGTTAAACCTAGATATTTTCAATTCTAATATAGAAAATTGTAAATATGTATGTATCTTTAGAAATTTAATTATATATTTTTTCATTATTAATTATGCATATTTATTGTATACATGTATATAAGGCAACCTGTCGAGATGAAATGCATTTTCTATCTGTCCTATGTTTTTTGGGAGGACCAGACATAAATCTCAAGATCATTGCCTTTCCCGGAAAGCTAAATGATACTTTTTTATAGTTATACTACTGCTGGAGGATACAGTCCCTCCCGTTAATCAACACCTTTTTAGTTGAATATTCCTGTCTTTTTTTACGTGATCAGTATTGTAGAAGCATATTAGAGAAAAATTTATTATGTGAGCTTGATAAAATATTTTTTTAGATAGTGAAAGACTGAAAGTAATGCTTAAGTTTAAATTGCTTTTGTAAAAGAATTTGCATAATTGAAGATCAGAAGGAAAGAACGGTTTAAGTTATTTTTTCCCGAAAATTCCTATTCGATCACCATCTGTTGCATTTTAGTGGTTGCTAAATTTTGGACAAATCAATGATTTGGAAAGTCTGTTCTTCCCTAGAGTTATTACACAGTGTAAATGGGCGTGCTGTGGGAAAACGATACCTGCACGTTTTGAAATTTATTTTTATCCCAGAATCAGCTTTCATCGACATAAACCATTTTTCCTCCTTCAGGGCTGATTGTACTCCGGAAAAAATCCGGATTTTTCGCTAACAGTGATCCGAAAGTTTCCGGAAATTAAATTTTCAAGGGTCGAACTTAAAAACACAGTTTATTTTATTTGTTTGTAAGGGAGAGCCAGATACTTTATAAATTTATAATCATTTTTTATCAATAAAGTTATTATAATCATAAACTCAAGAAAGAAAGACATATTTGTTAATTTTAATTACTTCTCCAGATCATCATAGGTATGTGTAAAATTTTAAAAATATTAGTAAACTAAGAAATATTGAGAAAAAGGAAAAAACCTGATTAAATTGTTTGTTTTTTTTTTAACTCAGGAAATTTTCCGGAATTTTGGCTTGGGCTCACAATCTTCAAATTGTGAAAAAAAATTACCATATTCCTGTTATATACCTCCTTTAATCTTCATACCTCCTAATCTAATGCTCCTTAATCTTCAATTGTGAAGAAGAAAAAAAAAACCATATTTCTGTTATGTATACCTTTTAAATGTATAATTCTCTTATGTTTATCTCCTGCTTTTGCAAGTGAAGTTTTTTGACAAATAAAATATGTTTAATTTTTATTTTCTAATAGATATAATGGTATGTCACAGTTCATTTTAATGAATTTTTCTTAATGTCGTTTATAGGTAGTTGAGAAGCTTCTCTTGTGTGTTAATGAAGAAAAGTTCTTAAGAAATAACTAAATGGCTGACTTTGCTTGGGTTAATTGTTTGTTTCGATAATTTAATTCAGTGAAGTCAGTGGTATTTAGTTTAAGGGCTGGCTGTTCTGCGGATAAACATGATGGAAAGCTGTTGAACAATTACTTTGGCATGAAAATGTGAAGATTAAAGCGAATTCTAATTGGGGGAAAAAATCTTATGTGACAAATCCAAGATATCTACGATAATATACAGTGTGCAGACATGTTATAAAAATAAAAGTTTTTTTCCCCTCAATGCGTTTTATACTTAAGAATAGTGATTAATGCATCTGGTCTATGAGTTTTACTATATTGTGAGTTTAACTTGTTGTAGATTGCTTACCGTAAACCGGGGCGAGTCTACCCATTATTTCAGTTTGTCAACTTTCAAGTGGTCAAACTTTTGTAAATATTAAAGAAAAAGGCTTTTAATAGGTGTTTCGGAATCGCTATTTATCCCTCTTTAAAGCTGTGAAATCGATTTTAGAAAATATTAACAGTTACGCTGTTACTGTATATTTTTATAGAACTGCTGATAAATCTCTCGTATGGGGCGTGTCTACCCATTCTACTAAAATGAATGTTAACATTGTAAATAATCAAATTTTACTGTTAAATTGGTATTTTAGTTACTATATAGGATATTTATGAAGTAAAATTCATAACTTTATTATATATTCCATTTTTTGTTCATAAAATAACACAAATTGAATATTTGATCGATTATCACATTTTGATCACAGTTTTGTTTTTACAATCATTAACATTATAAAATAAAATTTTTTTCTGATTATTGTTGATAAAAATAAATTAAAATTAATATAAATTTACAATTATCTTGAATTGTTATTTGTTTGGCTTTTATCCTTTGGATAGCTTTTTCCATCTTGGGTGGCATTTTTTTGTAACATTTAAATCCATTTGTTTTGCGAATATAATTTCGAACCATCTGTAATAATAAATAATAATTTATTTAACTTGCATTAAGTAAAAAAAGTTAATTTTGTAATATAAAAATTGAAAAAATCGGTAAAATAAACATATTTTATATTTACATTTATATTTAACCTATAAATTTTCTTATTAATGATAAATTTATCAATGCAGAATTAAAATAATATACTCAAATACATTTAAAATGACTTAATTTTAATATAAACAAAGTTCTAAATTATATTATTATGCTTTATTAAAACTAAATACAAATGGGTAGACTCGCCCCGCGAATTCTGGCTTTTTGTTTACAACAGCAAAACTTACATTCTTTTTGTTTGTTTTTTTTCATATAAAATTAATGTAATCTTAGTCTTAGATAAGTTTATCACTTAACCAAAGTGAAAATAGTAATAATAATAATATACTTACGGAGCACCAACTAAATGTTTGCTGATTTTCAATACAAATCTCTCAAAAGATGTTTGAACAGGTCGGTTAAAAAGACACCAAATAAATAAAAACGGATCAAACTACTACAGCGCCATCTTCCTTAGAGTCTGAACTAAGTCCTCCGTCGGTAAAAAAAATTTTATTTGCAATTTAAAATAGTGAAAATTAAATAAAACTAAAATGGGTAGACTCGCCCCGGTTTACGGTACTATATTACATTTTATTTCATTTGTACATAGGGGTATAGAACTGCATACAACTAAGTATGTCTAAAACGCATGTTTTGAAAAAAAATAATGTTTTAAATTAAGGACTTTTTTTAAACAATGGGCCTGTGTCACTTCCTATCCTAAAAAAGGGTAAGGTTTAAATAAATAAAAGCTTAAGAAAGAAGAGCAATAAAAAAATCTTAAGTAAAAGGTTGTCTAATCCGAAAAGTGAATACCCAAGGGTTTTTTTCTTTTTCATAGAAAGCTTTGTTGTCATTATAAATAACATCTAAAAATTTCTTTTTTTCCTTCTGTGCGCTTCACCCATAATTCAAGGAATTGAATATCATTTATACTAGCAAGTGAGGCAAATTTTCCAATTAATATTTCTATGCTAAATCGCATGAGATGAAGTTGGAGACGATAGGACTAATAATTTATGTACTTAAAACAATTATAACATCTGAACTATTAGTTCCGTTCCCTCAAACGTAATGTCATTCGATTTCTTTTTTTTTAACTGGCATTTTAATTAAATAGTTTCATAAAAATTTTGTTAAAAACAGTTCTTTTTATACAGAAAAAAACATTTGCAACGATTGAAAAATTATTTTTATTGACTCGTGTTTAGTCTCATTCAATTAATATACAGTATGCATATACATGTAAAAAGTACATGGGAAACAAAATTTCATTTGTCAACAAGGAAATTTCAGATTCGTAAATAGGTACAAGACAAACATTGTACTTTAGAAGTTATAATGGTTTTAACTACATAAAGTGTATTGATTGTCTTGTACCTTTTTGCGCATCTAATATTTCCATGTTGATGAATGAAATATTACTGATTTATAAAAATTAAATATACGACTTTTTTAAAATTCGATCTCTCAAGATCGATTTAACCGATTTCGCTCAAATTTTGTATTTTGCCATTTAAAATTGAATACCTAACAGTATAATTTTTTTTTGTTGATATTATTAAATAAAATAATAAATATTTACTTAAATTTATTTTTTGCGTGGAATTATATTACAGGATGCGTAGCGTTTTTAAAAAGTGCTTAAAGGTGCTTATTTTCGTTTTTTAGAAGCCTTTAAAGGTACTTTTTTCCATGGATATTTTTAAAAAGTGCTTAAT
The DNA here is from genome assembly GCF_982258835.1 of Parasteatoda tepidariorum. Classification (NCBI taxonomy): domain Eukaryota; kingdom Metazoa; phylum Arthropoda; class Arachnida; order Araneae; family Theridiidae; genus Parasteatoda; species Parasteatoda tepidariorum. The sequence continues at coordinate 44,793,168 of NC_141761.1, read as the reverse complement.
TTTCCCTTTTCCGAGATGTGATGTTTTCTTTACCCTGTTGATGTTCGCCTCAAATTATGCAAAAAGACATTGTCCTATTCAACGTTTTCACAATTAATTCAACCCCAATCTATTTCGGCGTACTGCCGGCCTGTAGCGTACGAAAGCACCATTTGTTTTACATGTTTGATGAAATACTTGCTAATTCGCACTTACATATACTGATCTGGATTCAGTGGTAAGGATTTTTGACTCTCATGTGCAACCCTGCTGCATTTTGTAAGAGATTCTCAATTTCAGACTTCATTTTTCACCCTCTGTAATAGAATCGAAAAGTCTCTCTAATTTTTGCTGTTTACGGGGACCAACTTAACATGGTCAATTTTTTTTTCTCTCTTAGTGATAGAAAATTTCATTTTTCTTGTTAATTTCATCGTTTGTGACTCGCCATCGTCTTCGTCACTGTAAATAAAACCGGATAAAACCATCAATTGTCAAAAACTTGCCAACCTTGTCTAACTATGATTATTTAAGTGCTTAAAAATATTTTTTGAGTGCTTATTTTTTGTTGTAAAATTTGGCTACGCACCCTGTATTATGATAAACGAATTTTATAATTGTGTTCAAAAATTTCTCAATTCTCTTTAAAATACTTCGAGATTTGTCGAAGTACTCAAAAAGTAAAGTAAGGAATCCGAACTTTGGATAGCTCTCCTGACCAAATTATTAAGACCATATTTCCCAGATTACAACTACTCCAATATTTTGGAGGTTAGAAATCCGAATCCGTCGAAAAAAAGGTATGTTCAGAGCAGGTAAGTTTTTGTGTCTCATTTCGTATTTGAAAATGTCGTCTGCACTTATTAATTAGCACATTTGAAGTCACCCCCTTGAAACTTTAAGAAGGAGTCCTAACACGTGAGATCCGATCATTAAATCAAAAGTTTTTCAGGGTGGTCCTCTTTTTTTGTGGGGGCGCAATTGTATATATTTTTGATATATCCCTTATAAAAGTTTCATGGGCTGTTCGTAACATTAACTACTCGAACACAAATATCTTTACCTTGAACGACACTTACAATTCTGCCTAATATCCATATACATTTAGGAAGATTATTTTCCTCCAAAATCACCTTTAAATCAGGTTTAATGTTATTTTTCAGAATTTGCCTACTTCTGGCGTTGTTGCAGGGGGCTGAAGTAATCTAAACGCCACCTATTCCATATTAGGTTTGAGCCTGAACACGCTTCCATCTACTTAGACGATTTATTGGTACATCCTCTAAATTTTTTTTCCATAATTGTATTCAAAGTTTGACCAATTAAAAAATGTCCAGGAGACATAACCTCCAGATCATTAACATCGGAAGACATGATGGTTAAGGATCGTGAATTCAAGATCTCTTCAACTTCTGAAATTACAGTATTCGCGATCGCAACGCTCGAGTACGCCGTCTAGCGGGAGCCTGTAAATATCAGACATTAATTTATCACGTTTTCATTTAGTTCCATCGAAATCATTGACAGAATCAGACGCCATTTTTTAGCAGCAAATAAGAAACAAAATTTCCCTAAGGAAAAGGCCGAAGAACTTGAAAAAAATCTCCAGAATATTAGTAAATCTTTCAGGAACAGAACACGCCAAACATTTGAAGAAAAATTCCTCAATAATTTTTAATTTCTATTATCAACGAACTTGCAACTGTTGACTTCCGATTTCGGATACTGTTACAGATGTGTGTATTAAGGTAAAATGCATTTCTTCTGTCTTCAATTCATTACGAATTAAAGTGAAGTCAACATTGCTTTCGTCATTCCAGTGAATAAATATGAATTCAGAACATACAGAATTGTAATAGTTATAGCATATTCTTCTTCGTTATAGAATAGTATATATTTCTGTATCCATATAATTCGGAAAACAACAATAAAAAATTATCCAAGTTACTTGAAATAGTGCCATTTGTGCTGATTCTTAATTAATTTTAATCGCTTTCTTGGTAAGTATTTTTTAGTTTTGAAAGAATAAGTTCAACTAGAATTTAGCTATTCTGTTTTTAGCTACATATTCAAATTCATATCAATTATAAAATTTTGCTGTGTAGTATGTTATCTAAAAGTAATGAAGGGATAAACTATGTATCTATTATTTGAGAATAAAGTTTTCAAACAAGGAACTTATCATTTTGGAATTCTCCGGGAATTATAAATCAGGTAAGTGCAATGATTTTTACAATAAAAAATTTGCTTGTAAATATTTTTTTTTCATTTGATGATGGTTCTCTACAGAATGGTATTTTACGTCTGATTAAGAACTATAAGAATAATAAAAAAAGAAACAATATGGAAGTTTTTATTTCAATGTAAAGAATTCTTAAAATCGTTTTTTTTATCCTAAGAATTCTTTATTTTCCGTTTTTTAGTTTATAATTTTTTGATAAAAATTGTTCTCAAAATACTTTTTTTGAAAAATTAAATGGTATAACATTATGTGTTTATGTATACTTGTGTATTCCAATGTTTGAAGTAATATGATTCAGAAAAGTATGGAATAAAAATTCGGTACTTACGTATTAGCTGATGAAGAGATTATATCTTATATATATATATATATTCCTGTTTAAGTTTATAAATCGATTTTTAAATTCAATGGATATTGGAAAAAAGTATAAGAAAGGTTTTAACGGTTTTTTCTTCGATAAATATAGAAAAATCTGCATATTTGAAAACAGAAAATGACAATACCGGTCTAAAGGTTGATTTGTGATAGAAATTTTGCACTCATCGACTTTTATTGTGACTTTTGACCGATGCCCATAGGAACTCTTCTTTCTGACTCTGAAATAGGAAAGGTTGTTGCTTTTCCAGGATGTTTAATGAATTTTTTTTAAGTTGACGGGAAATTTAAAAAGCAGTCAAGAGATCAAAATCGGTAGTTTAAAATTTTCTAAAAACTCATAAAATGTATAGCATGAAAAAACGAACTGGGAGACCAGAAATTTCCACTCGTCTACTAAAATTAACGATTGTTTGGAGGGTTAGCGGGAAAACAGAAACTTCAAATAAAGCTAAACATATTTGAATTTATTATGTTCATCAAGGACTGTTCGAAATGTTTTAAATAAGCATCCTCACCCTTTTTTTATGGAAAATTAGTGTCATGCCCTCATTTACAAATCATCATAAGAGAAAAAAGAGTTGACTTAACCGAAAAATTGATTTCTGTCTGTCAAAAATCGACTGATGTAATTTTATTTTAATCAATGAAATTTCTACCTTTTTGTTATTTTCAGTAAGGCCAGTGAAAGACCAAAGAAGTATTTTAGAAACCTGAATATGGTGGTTGCTCAGTGATGGTTTAGGGCGCTTTTGTGGTAAACGGAGCCAATCCAATGGATTTTATCAATGTGTTAGGAGAAAGATTGTTACCTGAAGTGCCCCTGATTACTTCAGGGAACTATATTTTTCAACTGGATCATACTCGTTTTTAAGAGGGCAGAACTCGAACTTATTCTGTAAATTTACTTGATTGGCTGTCCAAGAGTTAATCCAATCTAAAACTTATGGGAACTTCTAGCCCGAGAATTTAATAAAAATGACACACAATGTCAAGTCAAACAGGATTTTGTCTTTAATAAATTGTACTATTAAGATACTTGCATACCAAAACTGATATGACTACGGAGAAACGAACACAACGTTTTTTTTAATACAGACAGCACAAGAGAGAATCATAATATAACAAAAATAAGAGAAATAAAATCATTGGCACGGCACCATCTATGGATATAACTTTAAATCATAAATTTAATTCATTATTCACCAGTCTTAGCTCTCAAAGACGCTTGGAAAAAAAATTTCGTGGAAGCATAAAATGATTTCCAGGATCCATGGCCTCTCTGCTTATCCAAATGATTGAAAATATAGATTGTTTTTTGATTATCGAAGTCAATTTTAAGTACTTTAGGTTATGCTTAGGTTATACCTTTACCCATATTTCCTTTGTTAATTCTTGTAAAATCCATATTTTGAAGATAAGTTTTTTTTATGCGTTTTAAGTCTTTTTACAAAATTATGTAGTGGATAATCCTGCCTGCCCCCTCTGCCGCAGTGGTGCGACGATGAATGCTGAACATCTCCTCAACTGTTCAGTTCTCACAAAGAACTACATCTACTCCCGATACTGGAGGCCAGAGACCTTTTGTTCAATTTAAATTCTTGATTTAATTTTTGTGTTTCATATTTTGTTTCTGTATTTTGCATATTTCATCTCTTTCTGTATTTGTATTTTTCTTTTCTTTTGATCTCTGGACGGCGTTAGGATAATGTCTGTATCGCCTGCTGCATTGGAAGATTCAGAATTATGTCGCAAAAGTCAAACATATAAAAATTTCATTTAGATGAAAAGAAAAGAAAGCATATTTTCATTCAATTTCGTGTTCTTCTTCTGCTTTTTTCACGCACTGTAGTAGTTATAAGCTATATAATTTTTTTTGAGTTTCGGGTCCACTTTTTCCGAGTTCCGACCACTGTGTATCGGCTCCATCACTGATCTCTTGGATTGCAGGTAGGAATCAATCTGAACGAGAATAACTGTATTGAATAGAGAATGACTAGAGAATAACTGTATTCAGCATATTTTGGCACGATAATACTGCTCACGGTCAACTCATGATAATCGAAATTTACCACTATCAAGTATTTTTCTTCGGTACATATTCTTATCGAGAGGCTACAGGACAATCATTCCTACAGTATTCGAATTAAAATTGCTCAGTATTGGTGCCATTTTAATAACTACCAAATATATCACAATAATATATTGCACGGTGAGAAAAAAAAGGGGGGCACCCTGATTAACTTTTGATTCTAATGATCGGATTTTGACGGTCTTGAACTCAATCTTAATGTCTTCAGGGGGTGGCCTCAAATATGCTAATTAATTAGAGCAGACGATATTTTAAGTTACGAAATCAGACAGAAAAACGTACTTTCTCTGAACAAACATATCTTTTTTATGACGAATTTGGATTTCTGACTCCCAAAATATAGGGGTCAGCCGCAATCTGGGAAATATGGTCCCAATAGTTTGGTCAAGAGAGAGCTCCAAAGCTTGAACCTTTAAATGTTAATTTTTACTTTTTACGCGATTGGTGATCGGAAAGGGCTATAGGTGGTGTAGAGCAGAACTCTTTACCTATGTCAACACTTCACATGCTTTCATCATTAGCATGGGGAGACTCATAGGAGAAGGAAGTGCGTCAGTTTCTCTCCATATTTTAAAATAGATTTAAAAGATCCAAATTTGGAAACTATGCGGAACTGAAAACTACATAGAACTTAGCTCTAAAAGAAAGCGTTTTGAAAATTTTAAAAAATATTTTGGACAATTAAATATGAAAAATATTAAGAAGGGGAATAATATCGTAGAACATTCCTATATATCTGAAAAGAGGAGGAGAGGGAAAGGGATAGGGCCAAAAGCATGGAACCGGTTCTACTCCCCAGATGGCGTATTCGAGCGTTACGATCGGGAATATCTCAAAAACTTTTTAATCAAATTAAAAAGGTTTTTTCTTCTTTTTTTTATGGTTAATGGCGGGCATTTGGATCTATGGATGGTGTTTTCTACACTAAGGAACGCTGCAAGCTCCAAACCGCCTATACATCCGGGTTACTCTTTCCAGTGTATTTTAATGCCATTTGGCTCACAACGTGATCATTGTGTTTTGAGATTCTTGCAAACATGGTATTTGATTACTTATAACTCGTGTTTACAGTGCTAAAGGTCCTAACACTAACATAAGATGGTGCACAGCTTGCAACAGGAACAAACAGTAATAAACAAATGGAAAGAGGTCGAATCACTACTGCCAAAAAAGCGAGTTAATCAAAATCTAGTAACCATTCACCTTTTTTTAACAATATATCTATAAGTAACTAAAACAGATTTTCACTTCAAACTCACCAGAATTACTTAATAAAATTAATATCTTATGAAATGCGGCATATTTGAGCTCAGAAATTATCTAATTTACTTTCTTTATGGATGGGTGATCTAATGTAAACAATAACAAGCGTCCTTAAACCGGAAGAAATTTAGAAAATTTCCGGTGTATCCCTCCGCTTATGTTATGACTACGAGGCGATGTGTGAACAAGCCAAATATTCTATGCAGTTTTGTTATTGTAATTTGGGTTCAAATCTAAACTTAATTGTACCATTCATAAGAGCTTTCAGAAATGTATTGATTCTCAGAGGTCGTAAGGCCAAAAAGAATTTTGGAAAGTTAATATCTCATTGTGAATAATTCTTAAGGTTTGCCATGTTTTGTATTTTATCCCTTATTTGGCTACATTTGAATAAAATGTTACCAAAAATATCTTTAAAAATATCTTTTTAAGATAGCCTAATTAGAAAATATTCTAATGATTATAGTATTAATATGATAATGCTGAAGTTTAAAGGCTGAAAGAAAGAACTCGGTACATGTGAAATACTGCAAAAGATATGATGCAATAATATGATGGCGCGTTTTTTCAATCTGCGGCGTAAAAATATATCGGAAGCAGTAACCCGGAAGTCTAGAAAGAGCAATTTTACCACTAGCGCCGCCACCCTTAGCTTTACACGATCACCCATCCATTGAAAACAAAATTATCCGTTTGAAAATATCGCCTCGAAGCTGTAGTAAGCAGTTGCAGACTTTCTAACCGGAATTAGAGCAGGTATGGAGCTCGAGATTGTTATTGTTTACATTTATATTGAAAACATCATCCATTGGCCTCAGAATTGCTACTCTCTTATCGTTACCCAAAGAGCACCTATGGCTAAGCCACGGCGGTGGAGTAGCGTAGCCCACGTCATACAACTACAAACCCGTTTATAGGGCGGGTTGCATCAAGGGACATACAACACAGAGATTGTTGCGATACAGCTAGCGCCATCTGAGGAAAATATTTTCAACTACCATTATTATTATTCTATAACTTTTCTGGAAACCGCCAACGGCGGATGTAAAATTATTTGCTCTTTGTTATTAAAAGTTTTGTTTTGTTATTAAGCCCTTGTGTGCTTGTCTCATTTGTTATTTTACAATGAGTGTATAATATGCCATTTTTCCCAGTTTCGAATATAATTAAATCGGGTAGATTTTATCGGATAACCCCATCTTTTATATTTAAAAATAGTATTGTTAAATAACTGGCGCCCGAACGTGGGGCCCGATATTTGATATATTGATTTCGAGACTGAATTTTTCTGAACTGTGCTAATATGGAACTAATTCAATTAAAAGCGAAAAGAAAAGGACTAAGAACTTCTTTTTCGCTATGTGTGAAAAATATTGAAGACGTGCTCAATGTTGCTGAATTGGATACTAAGGAAAGTAATATAAAAACGCTTTCGATTTACGAGCTACAATTGAAGGACAAATTTGAGCGGTTGGCGAACTGCCAAGAGGAAGTTTCTAATTGTATTCTTCTCTTGGAAAATGCTGACTCAAAATATGAGTCGGACTTGGAAAAAGCGGAAGAATATCGTGACAAATAACACGAAATTTGTTCCAAATTAACTGAACATTTAAGTAAAACAGATGTAGTTCAAAGAAAATATAAACTCCCACAGATTGAGCTACGTAAATTTAGTGGTGAATTAAAAGATTTCTTAGGCTTTTGGAGCCAATATGAAAAAATTCATTCCGACGAAACTTTGTCGAAGGAGGATAAGTTTCAGTATTTGTTGTCGTCTTTAGAGCCGCAGTCAAAAGCGGCCCGGGTTGTCGGCAGCTTCCCTGCAACGGCTAAGAACTACGATAAAGCCATTGAACAGTTAAAAGAGCGTTTCGGACGGACAGATTTACTGGTGCAAGTTTATGTCCGGGACTTATTATCACTTGTAATGAAAAATGCTATATCTGGTCGATCCAAGACTGATTTACCTGCATTGTACGATGAATTGGAAGGAAAGATACGGGCCTTGGAAAGCCTAGGGCGTACACAGAGCAATTACGGAGATTTTCTAATGCCACTAGTAGAATCTTCTTTGCCGGAGACTGTTTTGATTGCATACGAAAGAAGTCGTTCTTCTGACCAAGGGGAAAGATCTTTGCAAAAATTAATGAACTTTTTACAGCAAGAGGTGAAGGGTGAGGAGCTTGTCGTCCTCGCTCGGGCTGGATTTGGAACCTCTACTAAGAAGAAAGAGCCTGTTGTAGAGAAAATGGATTTATCTACCACAGCTGCATTGGTAAGCACTACGCCTGATAATACAGGTAAGATCAATTTTATCTGTCTCTTTTGCGGGAAAAAGCACCTTTCCTAAGATTGCTATTTTGCTCGAAAGCTAAGTTTAGAAGAAAGGAGAAAGGTAATTTACAACAAAAAAGCTTGCGTCTCCTGTCTTAAATTGGGACATACTGCTCGTACATGTAGGATGAAGATTAGATGCATTATTTGTAATAAAAATCATTTTATTTTGATGTGTCCTGATCGAGAAATGAAGAACAATGAACCTAAAACTGAGGAAGTGTCATCTTTAGCCAATAGCAGTGCCCCTGCTTATGATTTTAAAACTGTTTTTCTTATGACTCTGATAGTAAAAGTTAAAAATAAGAAAAGTGAGTGTAATATACGAGCCATTTTAGATACTGGCTCGCAGCGCTCATATTTGAGTACTAAAATTGTTAAAAAATTGTGTTTGAAACCCAAGGGTAAACAAACACTTATTCATGGTTTATTTGGAGGTAACGAAACCAAACCTAAAGACCACGAGTGGTTCATGATTAAAGTTTATAATTTGGAAAACACTTTTTGTTTTAAACTAGAAGTCCTCTCTGAAGAAAAAATTTGTGGTTTTGTTCCTCGAGCTAACGATTCTGTTACGCTAAAAGAATTGCAACAAAGAAACATAGATATTCACGATGTTAATTTTAATGATTCTGAAATAGATCTGCTTCTTGGAGCAGACATTACCTCTAAATTGTTTACTGGTAAATCAATAGCATTAAAATCAGGTTTAATGGTTGTTCAGACAAAACTTGGTAATACTCTTACTGGTAAAATAAATAATGTTTATGCAGATATAAATAATGGTAAATCAATATCTTTTGATTCCAATTGTATCCAAGTGATAATGTATGTGTATTGCATTCAGTAACTTTAAATGTAAATAAGCTTTGGGATCTCGATGTAATAGGTATTAGAGACCCATATGATAATTCTAAACAGAGATTAATGTTTTCGGAAGCTATTGAGCAGTATAAAGATAACTTAACTATTCTTCCGAATGGAAGATATGAACTTTTACTTCCATTTAAAAGTGAAACTACTTTGCTTGATAACAAACAGTTAACTTTAAAGCGTCACTTGAATATGTGTAAACGCTCTTTAGCAAATGGTTATTTGAATGATTATATCAATGTTTTTAAAAACTGGCAGGAGATAAATATTATAGAAAAGGTTCCTGAAAGTGAAATTAATGAACCTTGCCATTATTTGCCCCATCGTCCTGTCATCAAACAATCTAGCGAGACATTTAAATTGCGTCCAGTATTTGATGCCTCAGCCAAACAGTGCAATCAACCATCTTTAAATGACTGTTTGGTCAAAGGCCCAAATTTGATCGAATTGATTCCTGATATTATTGACAGGTTTAGATTATTTCCAATAGGTCTTTCTTCTGATATAGAAAAAGCCTTTTTGCAGCTAAGCATATCCCCTCAGCACCGAGATTTTTTACGATTTTTCTTTCCATCTGAGACAGGTGATCCCATTGCTTATAGACACTGTAGAGTTGTGTTTGGTGTGACCACGAGTCCCTTTTTACTAATGGCTTCTTTAAGTCATCTCCTGGAGAACGCTTCCGATGAATTTTCCGATGTTGTTCCCAAGCTCCGACATGCTTTTTACGTCGACAATTGCGTCACGGGAGTTAACACTGTCACAGAATTAGAAAACTTTATTATTAAGACTCAAAAATTAATGAAAACAGCTTGTTTTAATTTGCGAGGTTGGGAAGGTAATATAGCAAATCCTCTTTTATCCAAGTCTTCTGGTGATACTTCCTTACTAGGTATTAAGTGGAATTTGGATCGAGATACTTTACGATGCAACTTTACTAATGATTTAGATCGTAACGAAACATTTACAAAAAGAACTGTATTATCGTATGTGCAGCGGTTTTTCGATCCTATAGGTACATTGTGTCCGAGTACATTGCAGCCTAAATTATTATTGCAGAAGATGTGGAAGGATAAGCTTAGTTGGGATTCCTTAATACCGCCAGAAATGAATAAAGAATTTTCTACGTGGATAGGTGAAATATCCTTTTTTGAGCACATCGAAATACCTCGTTATGTCGAAATTAATGATTCTTCGGAATTACATGTATTTGTGGATGCGTGCAAAACTTCATACGGTGCATGTGTATTTATGAAAACTGAAAATTCTGGTAAAGTTAAAATTCAATTATTACGCGCTAAAGCTAGAGTCGCACCCGTAAAAGAAATGTCTATTCCTAAACTCGAACTTATGTCTTGTTGTATCGGAGCAAGAATGGCCCTTTCCATTCGTTTAGCTCTTGATATCCCTACTATGAAAACGTATTTTTGGTGCGACTCTATGGTTGCGTTGTGGTGGATAAAAGAGCAGGGGGAGTGGTCCATTTTCGTTTCTAATCGAGTTAAAGAGGATTAGGCAAATTACTTCGCCTAATGATTGGCGGCATGTCCCGGGAGATATTAATCCTGCTGACCTCGTTTCACGTGGATGTTCTCCCAAAAAGTTGGCAAGGTTACAGTGGTGGCGAGGACCGACATGGTTGTTAGAAACTTCGAGTAACTGGCCTTGCAATGAGATTTTTTGCAAAAAGGAAGTAGATTCAGAGAGAAGAAAGGTAGTGCTTAGTAATTTTAATTCGGTTGAGGAGGAAACACCTTGGTACGCAAAACAGTTTTCTAGCTATCCATCAATAATCAGACTTGTTGCTTGGGTATTGCGCTTCGTTAACAATTGTCGCGTTCAAAAGAAATCTAGAATTGTAGGCAACTTGACCCTAGCAGAAACTGAATCAGCGGAAAAGAGTTTAATCAACATTGTTCAATCAAAGTTTTTTCCTTTTCCTAATGAAATACCTGTATATAATGTTTACAAAGATTCAGAGGGTATGATCAGAGTAAAAACTCGCATAACTGAAAGAATCGACACCCCTTATTTTAAATCTCCTATAATTTTGCCCGAAAAGTGTATTTTTACACAGAGATTAATCGAGTATTATCATTGTGTTAACTATCATGCTGGTACTCAAATATTGTTGAGCATCATTCGCGAAAAATTTTGGATTGTGAGAGGTAGAAAAGCAATTCGCAATATTGTAAAGAGCTGTATAAAGTGCAAAAGGTATACCGCTAAAGCTCATTTCACCGAGCCTGTTTCTCTTCCCGAGGACCGTGTGAAGGATGCATATGTTTTTGAGGTTGTAGGAGTGGATCTTGCGGGACCCCTCTACATTAAGAAAGGTAGCAAAACATGGGTTGTTTTGTTTACTTGCGCAATATACCGCGCTGTACACTTAGAGTTAGTGAGCTCTTTAAGTACAGATTCATTTCTTTTGGCTTTTCGACGTTTTGTCGCCAGAAGAGGTCGTCCCAGAAAAATGTATTCAGATAATGGCACTAACTTCAAGGGGGCATACAATGATTTGAATGAAATTGATTGGGATAAAGTTTTGAGAGAGGCAGAGTTACACCATATAAATTGGAAATTTAACCCTCCGTCAGCAGCCTGGTGGGGAGGTTTTTGGGAACGCCTGATTCGGACACTTAAAGATCTTTTGAAACGCACGCTAGGAAGAGCTGTTTTGACCTATGAAGAGTTGCAAACGGTATTAAGCGACATCGAGTCAATTATGAACTCTAGACCGCTCACCTATCTGTCCGAAGACTCAACCGATTTAAAACCTCTTACACCAGCTATGTTTCTTTTAGATAACTCAGAAACTAAAGTAATTGATATCGATATGGTCGATGCTCAGCATTGTCGCAAGCGAATTCGATATAGAGTTCAGCTTATAGAATCCTTAAGAAAACGTTTCCGAAAGGAGTACTTGGGACAGTTAATTTTGAAACAAAATTTAAAGGGCAAAAATATTGATATTTCGGTTGGTGAGGTCGTTCTCATTGGCGATGACTTTAAGAAGCGTTTGAATTGGCCATTAGCCAGGGTGATAGAGCTTATCCCTGGTAAAGATGGGAAAGTTCGAACTGTAAGACTGAAAGCTCAAAATGGAGAAATGTTGAGGCCCATTCAAAGAATTTATTCTTTAGAACTCCCTTCTGCTAACAAATTAAATTGCCTTTTACAGAAAAGGGCCAAAATACCCATTTCTTTAGCAGTTAATCAGAATATGAAAGACCAAAATGCTGATAAGATGTTGCCTTCTGTTCCTGCTGATGTAAAACCTGAACAGTCTTCTGCCCAAGTTACCCGCTTTGGACGTTCGATTAAAGTACCCAAAAGATTTTTAACCTCGTTTTGAGTTGGTCACAGCCTTCTCAAAACGGGGGGGAGGATGTTGCGATACAGCTAGCGCCATCTGAGGAAAATATTTTCAACTACCATTATTATTATTCTATAACTTTTCTGGAAACCGCCAACGGCGGATGTAAAATTATTTGCTCCTTGTTATTAAAAGTTTTGTTTTGTTATTAAGCCCTTGTGTGCTTGTCTCATTTGTTATTTTACAATGAGTGTATAATATGCCATTTTTCCCAGTTTCGAATATAATTAAATCGGGTAGATTTTATCGGATAACCCCATCTTTTATATTTAAAAATAGTATTGTTAAAGAGATAGAAAGAAACATCCATGCCCTGAGTGAGATTCGAACCCGCAACCATCGGCACCACAGTCAGGCACGCTAACCACTCGGCCACCTGGTTGTCTGGAATTGAAAAGCTTTTGCACTCAATTAGAAAATTCGTTTATCCAAAGCTTGGTTGATAGCCAAGATCCAAAGAAAATTCCATGCAGTGCCATTGACTTTTTATCACCGTTTTCACCTGGCTCCGGTGTCAAAACCTAGACCCCAAACCTCGCAGCTTTTGAACACGGACGGTGACGTCACTATTCCCCGGAGTCTATTCTATACCACCGTCCGATAGTAAAACAAAATCCAAACCTCGCAACTCCCGAAGAGAGCGGTGAAGGGAATCCCAGCCCTCGAACAAAGGTTCGGACCCTCCCCCTAGGAAGTGACGTTTTGTATCGATAGTTATAAGAAAGTGACCAATGGCTTTTGTTTATCCTTTAATCGTTCTCCCTTCGCTTAGGGGTCGTGACCTCTATCCCAGAGTTTACAGTGTTCTTTCAGAAAGAGAATGTATTCTTCGTTCATTTTGACAGTTACATACATAGTCTAAAATAAATATCTACATATTTTAATCTTTGATCTTTCTTTAAGAATTTAATATGTAGTATTCGTTTTAAACTTGTTTGCATTATTGTATTTAATATTACAGAATCGATTCACTTATAACTATATTTACTAACAGTTTGCCAAAAAAAAAAAAAGAAATATTCTTAAAATAAAAAATAATACATCAAATAATACAAATTAGATTCATCTTTATTTATTACCTTTTCTAAAAATCATACTTTGAATGTTGTTTTAAATAAATGTAATTGAGTCAATCAGAAATTTTATCACTAGATTATGAAACTTTAGAAATTATATGTATATTATTGAGTGCTTTTAGATTTAAAGAACTAATGATTAATAAAGGATATTCAATTTCACAAAATTTTGCAATTTTTTATTTTTACTTATTTTATTATTTATAAAATTTTTATTATATTTATGATTACTTTATTACCTTCCATTATTTATTTTTATTTATTATTTGCAATCGATAAAATGTGTAGCTTTATACTTTATAACACTAAAATCTTTTAGTTTTAAAGCTACAATAAGTATCAAAATAACGCGCAATAAATAAACTTTAATAAATCGGTAGAATGCATGAAATAAACTTCAAACTAGCATTTTTTAAATAATTGTTAGTTTAAATAATCTTAAAAAAAATTTGCTTTACAATTTTAAAAGAAACTGCTTTTTCAATTTTTCACTTTCTTTTCTGTTATGATTCCTCTTTTTTTTTCTTTTTTTTACAAACTTATACATTTTAATAATTGTAAGTTATTTTTTCAAGAAAAACATTATTTTCTTCTTTTTTATAATAAATTACAATTCAAATTTAATAATTTATCTCTTTTTTGGAAATGGTATTTTCAATCGTTGTGTTATATTGAACTAGATTTGGAAAAAAATTCTCTGCAATGAATTTTTTGCCTTACATTACCCTCTTACATTAAACCCAACTCAGAAGACAAGGATGCCAAGTAGTTGTACTTTATTTAAGAATTTCATGCTAGAGTTATTAGTTACACAATTTCACTATTGTCGTTCTAACCATAAGGGCAGTTCGTGATTTTTTTTATATCACAAATTCGTTTTTAAAGTTTAACTCGTTACAAGTATTTTTAATACTTTCAATTAAACACATTTTCAATTTCAAAATATTCTCAATTGTTTTTATATTTGATGCTGGATTTTATTTTTTTTGCCTTATCATTTACCATTGTGTATGTAAATAAATTATGAAAAAGTAATTCGGAGAAATATTTGTTTTAAGTGCCACATAAATTTGTAAGAGACTTTTTGAATTAGAATTAATTGCATCAATGAGGATAACTTAAAATATTATTCGAATATTACCAAAAAAAGATTAGTATAATAATTACCAATGAATACAGGTAAAACAGAATATATTAGTTAATATTTAAAAATTAATAATACTTAGCAAATTATTAATACTTAACTAATATTTTAAAAAAAAATCTCAAAACAGAGAAAACAATCATGCTTGATTTTTTCTTTTCCTAAAATTTGTAATACTAACAATAAGTATTTTCAAAAATTCGAATGTCAAGCAACAGCTTAAGAAATAACTAAAAAGTTTTCTTTAGTCTAGAATTTTTTTAGTACAATTTTTAAACAAAATATTTAAAACAACGTGATTTTTTTTAGAAATTTTTTAATGTTTATTGTAACAATTTTTCTTCATAAAATATTACATAATTTTTAAAAAACAAATTTTTGAGTATATTTCGATGTCATAATTATAAGACTAGAAATATAAATAATTTTTTCTTGGAATATTGAGAACAGGAAAATTAAGGAAAAAAATAATAAAAAAAGGTTTCTTAACTATGCATCTAAATTTACCAGCAACTTTAAAACAATTAATTCAAAAACAATTTTATTAAAAAAGTTTTCTTTCTTTATATTCCGGTCTCTTTATTATGCTCATATATGGAATCCAACTCAGAAGACAAGGGTGCCAAGTCATGAGAACTTTGTTAGAACTTTTGGGGATTAGAACTTTTAGATTCTTTCTATTTTGCACGTCGCAAAAATTCGAAAAAAAGCTTTTTGAAGTAGAATTAATCACATACATTAAGATAATTTAAAGTATTACTTGAATAAAAACATAATAACACTAGTTTAATAATAACAAATAAATATAAGTGAATATCTTTAGAATAACTTAGCTGATACTTAATGGAGAATTTCAAAACAGAAAAGAAAATAATGCTTAAGTTTTTTTTCCACCCTAAAACTTATTATTTACCATTTTATTAAAGGAGTAATTATTTTAAAAGGATCAAATGTCAAACAGAAGATTAAGAAATAACTCTAAAACGCTTTTCTTATTCAATTGCTTTTTTAATGCTATTTCTAACAACAACAAAAATTTAAAAAAGGTGATTTTAGAATTTTTTTAATCTTAATCTTAACAAATTTTATTCCTAAAAATAATAGATAATTTTTCAAAAAATAAATTGTCGAATATATTTTGGCATTATAGATAGATATAAGAGTAAAAATATCTTTTTGTCTTAGAAAATAAAGGATGAAATTTTCGCATTTAAAGTATGAACAGAAAAATAAAAAAAATAATAAAAATGTTTCTTAATTATGCATCTAAATTTAACTGCAACATAATAATAATTCAAAAACGATTATATCGAAAAAATTTCCGCTCTTCACATTCCATGCTTTTTATTACCCACTTATATTCTACCCAACTCAAAAGACAAGTGAAAATAAATGAAATTATGCTTCTTAATTATGCATCTAAACTAATCAACTACTTTATAAAAATTACAAAACCGATCATATTCTAAAAGCTTCAGTTCTTTCAAATCTCTGATAGAAAATTGCATAGCGGATTGAAAATAAGCATACAATTTATAGTAATTCTTATTTAAATTTTATACGATTTAGTTATAGTAATCTTTTTTATTTATTTGGCACTAATCTCAGTCATAACTCACCAATTTTTCAAAGAAAAAAATTCCATTTTTTTTTCTGCAGATATTTTGAAAATATTACGAGGTAATTAAAATAAAAGTTAATAAAAACATGGCAATAATTATACTAAACATATTATGGCTAAGAATACACAAAAATTTGGAATAGAAAAAATGTTCACGTTTTATTTAAAGTCGTGCAAGATTATTATAGATTTTATTATAAGTTCTGCTAGAAACCGAAACTAATTATTTAATCCATTTATTATATGAAATAATAAATTTGTGAGAGAAAAAATTATGTCTGAAATATATTCATAAAATATCTAGGTAAATGATTATAAAAAATCATAAAACATCTGGGTAAAAATTATCTTTGAAATCGGAAATCTAATTTAATCCCAGCGTTAAACGCATCCTATTCGAACGTTCGAATCGCTATCACCAGCAAATTGTTAGGTGAAAGCTTTCCGATAGAAGGGAGGAAAAATGAAGATCGCAGCCCGTTAGCAAAATCCGTTCGAAAGCGCGAGGTTTCAGGTTTTCCCTAGGAGTAGAAACGTGACGTCAAAGTGACGTCATTTTCTCTTCCTAGCTCGTTCGAAGTCTGCGAGGTTTGAGCTCCTTGTCGTTGATGCATGTCCATTTTACTCTCGGCTACCGAGACATAACTGATTCCCGTCTTGTTCTGAAATTGAATTAACTGTAGCTGCAATATTATTAGTTCGTATTCGAGCCATTTTCTTTTCATTCAGTCGTAATCTTCCCGGCAGTTGTTAATTTTATTATTTATATATTCAATTTGGCTGTTTTCACCTATTTGCTACCGCTGTAAGTAATTTATCTTATAATTATTACTACTTTTATGCATCCTTTACTATAATCAAGCTTATAATTTCTTTGATATAATAACTTTGATTTGTTCTTTGCCTTGCGGTATTTAGTAAATCTTACTTAGAACGTCTTATTGAAAAATGTACGTGACTTTTAGAATGTTGCACTTCTGTTATTTTTTCTCTAATTTAACCTTTCGCCAAAATCTTTTTAACCTTTCGGCAAAATTTTGAAACTTATGAAAATAACTTCCAGATTGTCATTAAAGAATTTAATTTTATGTTCACTTTGACAATTTACAGAATATTTATCAGGCCCCTATTTTTAGTAAAATAATTTTTTTTAAGTATTTAAAAAACGAATTATTTAGTGATGTGTGTCATATTATTTTTGTTTCAAGATTGAATGAATGCTCAAGATTGAAAGAATGCTAGGGTAACTAGCATTCGTAAAGTATACTGTAAAATTTAAGTATCTGTTTTTTTCAAATTACTATTTTAATTTTATTCATGATTTTAAAATTTTTTTCTACTTTGTTTTATAAGGAATCAAATTTGATATCCCTTATATTTGAATAATTCATACTTCAGAGAATAATTTTGAAAATGTTTCTGTTTCAAAGATTTTATTTTCTATGTTTAGTAATTTAAAGTGACTTTTAAAAATAATGGAATTATCTTAAATAAATTGTTACAGATAAGTTTTTTTTTTCATCAGACAAATTAAGCATTTAATTTTATCACAGAAAGTTAAAACTTTAAGTTAAAAGAATGTAAAATTTGTAAACAATTTTTCCTTTTTTTCTTCTCTCTCTAAAAAAAAAAACCATATCTATATTTTTGTATTTACTTCATGGACAAAAGATGTCTGACAGAAGTTCAACGTTTTAAAATTAACTTAGAAAGAAAAAATTGTATTCAGTTTTTATATTCAAAAGATGAAAGCTTTGATATTGCGATTCATAGATTTGTGACACTTTTATCATTATTATATATTTTCTCCAAGAAAATGTAGCATTACATTTTAAGAAAAATTGTTTTGAATAAAAGCTTTAATTGAACAAACTAGCTATAAATCATATTTTAGGATAAATTTTTATTGCAATATTTAAAATTATGTTTATTTAAATAATGGAATTATTTTTATAATTTTATTGTTGAATATTTACTTTAAGCATTTTGTAAAAGGCGTTAGGCGGTTAAAAGGGATATTTCTGTATCATGATCTGTCGTACCAACTACAATCACCAAGGTGACAGATTTTAAATAATCAATTTTTTTTAAGAAAAAACGAATCACATGTACAGATTTTCCTGGTGGTGATTACAAATTATATCAGAGTTGGTTCCTTTCTGTGATTTATTTCTCTCCTTGGTTTAATTGAGGCCGCAGCTCTGAAACTGCGAGGCTTGATTATTCTTATGCAGATCACTTTATGGTGATCATCCTTGTTTAAAAGTAATGCTTGAAATTTTGTCTGAATATTGATTAAAAACTTATCTCAATTAAAATGTTACGGTGAATGGTGAAAAATTTAAAAGTGAGATAAGAACTGATAAATTATTTTTAAAATACTCTCTACTGTAAGGCTATGCAAAAATTATTTCCAGTTACATCGATGACAATCAAAATTAAATTGAAATGCACTTGTTATTTGAAGGAAATCTTTAGAAATTGAAACTAGCTGAAACAATAAAAAAAAAAGGAAACTTATAAAAAAATTTTAAACTTATACTACTATATTTTTATTCAAGTATATGTCTAGCAAACATCTTAGAAGGCAGGTCTTAGTAATTAAAATAAGCAATTCAATATATAATCTTCAGATATTATAGAATTTTGAATGACTTTTTAAGAGAACTAATACAAAATTAAAACATAAGAAATTCCTGAATTGTTTTTACTGTGATAGAATGTATGAACAACCAAAAGCTTTGTTAGGTATTTTTAAAAATAAAAATAAATATTAAAAAATACTTTAACATTGTAAGTCTCAGTGTTCTCCCTAAGTGTTTTTAGAAGGAAGGTTCACCTTGTCTTCCCTTTGATCCTGATAAATGAGCCTTCTTTGTCCTTTTTGTAAAAATAAATCACCATCCCATAAAAACATTCTTTTTATTCATATTCCATTTTAAAGAAAATTAATTCTCTGTTTCAATAATTACTTAGGGGTAAAATTATCTGTGTTTATAGGTTTATTTCAGATTGCTATTATAAGTATTTACTTTCTTACAATCTCTTAATTCGGGGAGATGAGATTTTAATGATTTTAAATTATAAAATCATTTTCTAAATATCTTTTTTTTTTTAAAAAAAAAGACATTTTAATTGTTTATTTTCTAATAATTCTCAGTTTTAATTATAGAAAAAAGTTTTCACATTGTTTTTCAATTATTATTTTTTTTTAGTTTAAAGCTACAAATTTTTGATGAGAGCATTTTTAAAAATATACACATAAAATAGTATTTAAAAGAGTAATTTAAAAATTTTTAAGAATCAAATTCATTACATATTATGCATTTTCATACATTTTTACAGAACTCAAAGTGAGTGAGTGCCCTTTCAAAACTCAAAGTACTCTTTTTTGAGAATCAACTCCCTACCCTTTCTTTCATTCCTTGAGAGAATTCAGAAGTTTCTTTTAAGAAACATTCAAAATTAATGTTATTGCAAAAACAAATTCAATCAGGTGAGTTATTCAATATAAAAGCAAATGAAATGTGCAAATCACACTATGGATGAGTGTTGAGGAATTTTTAACTTAATTTTAAATTTAAAGGTCACACTTACCTGGGAAATGTTATAGGACTACCCCTAGGAAACTTCTCATTGCAGCCAAATGTAAAGCACTTTTGTATTGTATCTTAATTAAAGACATTTAGTTGTCAGGTGATTGCTAAGTAAGAGCAGTGAAATTAGTAGAAGTAAACCTCAATGTTTAGGCTGAAGTTGTGACTTGATATTGTCCAGGGCTTAGCTGGGTTGTTCTCTCCCCCACTTTCTTAGTTCTATAGTTCGAGCCTACTACCTTCGCAGAGACTCCAAATGGTTTTTAGGTTAAGTAATTTTGATCAAGTAAACAAAATTTTTTAGAGTTAAATAATAAAAGTAATAGCTGTGGATTTTAAGAGTTCCCTATGCATTGCAATGTATTACATAATTGAGATAAATATTTTGTAATTCAACTTAATTTGTTTTTAAATTGATCTAATTCTAATTTTTATGTAATATCTAGGAATATTTCTATATCTGTACAAGTTTGTGCTGTTTGAAATTGCAAAGGTACTAAGTTAAATAGTTCTGTTAAATATTGAGATGTAGTGGTTATGACTTGCTGAGAAATTTCTGCTAAATTAAGCATTTGAGTATCCTTGTTTTTACAATGTATTTTTTTAGTTTCTAGTGTTACTGCTGTTGGGTTGTTGCCAACAACTTTTAAAAGTGGTGATTATTTTTGGTTGAAATACCATTACAGAATCCTTCCTTAATGTTTTATTTTCAATTTATTTCAACATTTCTAATGATTTTTGCTTAGAATTAATAAAGTTCACTGATTGTTTTCAACAAGTTTGTTACTACTGTGTTACGTTATGTTTTTCAAAAGTAATTATTTAATTGCCAACTTTTACATTGTCAACTCATTTTAATTTGGGCAACCAATAGTATTGAACTTGAACAAAGTTAAATAACAAATGTAGCAACATCTGTTCAGTTTTAAAAAAATTTATGAGAAAAGTTAAATTTATTTATTTAAATATCTTTGTAGTTAAATGCATGAATAGTATTTGTTAAAATGTTATGATGAAGGATTTAAGTTCAGGCTCAAAATTATAGTCTGGGACTATTAAATTAGACTCGGACCATCATGAAATAACTGTTTGGTCCCCAAGTCGTGCAAGTGATCAAGAGAATAGTGCTGTTTTTTTTTTGTTTCCTTATTTGCTCTATGTTTTTATTACAGTATTGCTTAATTTATCACTTGTGTATTATATTGTACTCCATTTTCGAGTTCTTTTTATTGAAATCCACTTTATTTTTAAAAATATTTAATAGATATATAAACTAAACTAGGGATAGAACGAATATTTAGCCCTTTTACCAAATAATTGGCTTAATATTCAGCAAGTATTTGGAAAAGTATTTTTCGACAGTTTTTTTTTTTTTTTTTTTTTGTGGAAACTTTAAATAGATTTAATGAAGAATAATCTACAATCGTAATTTTTGCTATACATTATTAGAAAGTTTTTTCACATATTTGTTTGTACCGACTGAAACTTGTTAATTTATGTTCTGAAAGACAAATGAAAAGCAAAATTTAAAAAATTAAAGCTATTTTCGCTTTTGTACACTTTTTTTTAAAAATGTTTTTAATCGGAGTTTTTGATAGCACTGTATTTTTAAGGGCGTCTCTGATACACATCTCTTAAGTGTCCTGAAAATATTTTTAGCATTAAAGTTTTGTTTTAAGAATAAAGAATATATTTTTATTTCTCTAATTTTAACTTAAGAAATTAAGTTTTTTTTAATAGCTGTGATCAATTTTTCAATCTTAAATATTTATAATTATCTAAGTATCTAATCTTTATTATCTGAAACATTTCTGTTAAAGTTTTTTTCCCTTTACTTCATATCAATTATACAGCTAAGTTTTAATTATTTTTAAGTAATCAAATCTAAACTAATTTATATATATAAAATATTTAATTTAAAAAAAAAAAATTGCTATTCAGTAGATTTTTTTCTTGGGCCGAATATTCTGTATTTGGTCAAATCACTTTGTTAGATCCTTAATTTAAAGGAACTAGTGAAAATGTGTATGAACTGGTTTCTGTCAAAGAACTTATTTTGAAAAATGTTTGTATCCGGCTCAAGAAAATTCGGCTCTGTTTTTTATTTTATTTAATTTTTTGTGACATCCGTATTTTTCAGTGTTTAGGAAACTTAATATAATAACGAAATATTGAAAAAAAATTTAAAGTTGGCAATATGCATTTTTTAGCAACTTTTTGTATGCACACAGCCAACCGAAAAGTTTTTGACTGTTCAAAAACAAACTTATTATATGGGCAAAATTAAAATAATTGTCTTGATTGTGTTTAAAGATTGTAGTTTTTTGTAGAAATTTTTTCCAAATCTTCATCCTTGCATTATTTGTTTCAAGGAAAGCTAAGTTGCATGATCAAGCTTGTTTAAAAATTTTTGAAAGCTGTTTCAATTTGTTTAAAATTTTTTGTTTAAAATTCCAAGCTTGTTTTCAGAAATAATTTATATATTACCAACATGCTATCTTTGTGTTCATTTTGACTAGTGTTAAACATCCAATTCTTTTTCTGAGATTTTTCTTGCTCTTTATTTTAAAATTGTGATTGTCAGAAAATAATAGAAATCAAGGAAAATTGAATACAAACCTCAATTAGTGAGAATTAAAGCAAAGTGCAAATTGAACTTAAACCTAAAAATAGAAGTAGTAACATAAGAGCAATTGTAGTTTTTTCCAGGCTGATGCTACTTGGTTTGCTCTTAACCGAATAAGAGATTCTGGTAAAATTTGTCTTAGTTAACTACATAAAATGTTTAATCAAAGCTTACATAGGTTGTATTTCATTTAGTTGTTGAAATGAGTGTAATTGATTTTAAATTAATTTGGCTCAGTTGTAGGAGCTAAAAAATTCATTATAATTGTACTAAAAAATTAGTTCTTACATTTTAGTAATTAGTTAAAAATGTTATTAATTCTAATTATTATTGGTAAAGTTTTCATTTGCTGAACATTGATTATCAAATTGTAGTCATTTATTTATATCAGTAGTGTTTCTTATGTATGTTATTTTAAAATTTATTTTTAAGCAGTCCAATAAAGACACTGAATGAAAGAAAAATTAAAGTAGGAAATACTTTAGAGTTGTGGCAAAAGATTTTTTTCTTTGTGTTGTACTCCTACGAATAACTTGTATGGTCAAAATACCTCTTAGAAATTTTTGTTTTCTTATCAAATCAGTTATTTTAAATCCCGAATCCTAAAGTGCATGGCATATAATTTAAATTTATTTAACTGTTACAACTAGGTAGAGCTAAATTAACTAAATGCTGATTAAAATCTTATTCTTATTAACTTATCAAAACATAATTTTTCAGACAAAAATAGAATGAGACCCACTTCTGTTTATGTTGGAGGTTTGAGTGAAGATGTCCAGAAAGAAGATCTTGAAAGAGAATTTGGTAAATTTGGTGACTTGGAAAAGGTTTGGGTTGCTAGAAATCCTCCTGGGTTTGCTTTTATTGAATTCAAGGATGATCAAGATGCTAACGAAGCCATCAAAGAAATGAATGGAGCTTCAATCAATGGATCCGAAATAAGAGTTGATATTTCCAGAGGAAGAGGTGGAAGGAGAGGTGGCGGTGGTGGAGGATTCCGAAGAGGCGGCGGAGGAAGGGATGGTGGATTCGGTAGGCGAGGTGGCCGAGGAGGTTATGATTCTGGATTTAGAAGTGGTGGTGGTGGTGGAGGTGGATTCAGCAGAGGAGGAAGAGGTGGTGGATCCCGTTATGGGGGAGACCGTGGCGGCGGTTATGATAGGCCCTCATATGGTGGCGGAAGTGACTACAGAGGCTCTGGAGGTTACAGAAGCCGTTCGCCAATGGGTCAGAGGTAATCTCAAAGGGTATTTATTTAATTTATTTACTCTACATGTTTTATTGTACATATTGCATTAATTTTAGATAGTTTCAGGCAGTTTTTACATTATTACTTTAGTGATAATTTATTAGCATGCCCATTTACTCAAATCAACATTTTTATGGTATTCGTCTTTAGAACCTTGCATGCATTTTCGAGTTATACGTTGGTTTTACCATTTACGTTTTTTAAAAGTACATGTAATAAACAGCTTGTAGATAAAATTTGCCTTTACCAGTCACTTTACATACCAAGCAATTGCTTTATATTTCCTGAGCAGCTGCTGTGATATTTCCCAAGTTAATATTTAAAAAAAAAATTGAATCTCTACTGGTTGGAATCTTTAGTAAGACTGTTGTACAGCTTATACTTACTCCAGCAATTTCACCAAATTGTACTTTCAATGCATGTACTTCTAAATCGTCAATGATTACACAAACGAATACTGCTGATATTATTTCTTCATGTCTACGTCCTTTCACATAACTAACTTTTTATTCACACAGAAATGGTGGCAATTGGTAAAAGAACGGCATCGTCAAATCTCATCGGCTGGTCTTCTCCGCTGCTCGTGGGAGCAAATCGTCTATCGACTGTTATTTCCTGTGTATAGTCTTCACCTGTGTGTGTCCATTTTCAGTTTTTAAGCGTTATCATTTACGACATTATCATCTATTGTATTTCATGATCACAATAAAAAAATCTCAATACTGCCATTCTTCGTCTACCTACTTCGTACATAAATGCTGGATGATGTTAATGAGCCTAATAAGACTTAAAGCATAATTTAAAATATCTTCTGACTGCCATTAGAAGACAAGTTGTAAACCTTACATTTAATAATTGGATGGATTTTTAAACTGCTAAATTTAAAATGCTGACTATTAAGAGAAGCATTAAAAGCTGTCATTTATTGTTGACTACATTTCTTTAAACTTGAGGCAGTATGGATAGATATTTTTTTTTTTATATTGGCACATCGTATTCACATCCAGTATTTCAACGATTTTTCTAAATTTCAGTTTTGAAGAATTTGTAAGTATGGATTATATGCTAGTGAAGTATATCAGCACTATCAAGACAAATGAATACCATTTTTTGCAAGTAATGAATACTACACATTTCGGAATTTCATATAATTAAATTTTTCTTTTTTAAATAGCATATTTTTAATCTGTAATTATTTAGTTTTCAAATTTAAAGGTTTAATTTTTCTCTTTACAAATATGTCTTTGGAGATAAGTTAATATAAAAGTAATATTTAGTTTTAATTTATGGTTTAGATAACAGAAAATAGTTCAACTAGTTTATTTTATATTAGACTTAATGTTAATGATATCCTAAAATAAACTATTGTTTAATGCTAGTACGTCCAAAGCAATAGTTTTAATCTCAAATCAACTTGAGGCCATAAGTCCTACCTTAAATATTTTATACTAGCTTATTTCTTTTTCATGACTTTTCCCAACTTTTTGAGTTCCTGAAAAGCGTGAAAGAAAGGTTTTTATCAAGTTTAAATATTAGGCACATAAATTGAAGTTCTACCTAGAAAACTACCATAGCGGTTAAAATGCCTGCCATAGAGATAAGTGATTTCTTGGGAATGCTACACTGTAGCCTGTATTGCTTATCTTTATTTTATTCACGTACTAGTCTGACACGGTTGAGTACGAGTCTTGACTTTTTTGTTTTGTTCCGTTAGATCATCCTCCAGCTCACTATTACTCTTATACCTCCTGAAATCATATTGCTTCGACATATGAGCTTGTAATCTACTTTATAAACAGCTCTTACCCTTTAAAGCAGGTTAAAAATGTATTCAATGCATGAAAAATTAGCTAGAGAAATATGGATAAAATTTTTTGACTAGTTGAAAGTATCTGAGAAAGATACTGGATTGAGGTATGCAGCTTAGTGAATGCTAAGAAACTATAAACTTTCTATAAAATGGAAAAAAGTCAGCGATTATTTTTGGCAGTTTTTATGGGCAAAGGATTTTCGATTGTTACAATACGGCTAAATTGGAGAGAATTTCCATAAATTAGGAAACACACAATTACCATACATTTTTCTTGAAGTAATTTAGTAATGGATAGAAAAACTTACTATGAAGTAAGAAGAAAAAAAATTTCAGCTTTTTGAGTAGCGGAAAAGAGTTCTTGCAGAAAGACTCATTTTGAGAAACTAAAATTATAGTCCTTTTTTCTACAGAATATTTTGAAACGGGTCTTTTTTATTTTTATTTTTTATTAAGAATTGTTTTCAAAAGATTCCTTTCTCGCCTACTTGAAGAAAAAAGAACATTTTCTCATTCAATATTGACTGGATTCTTTCTGGCAAGTGAATCTGAATAACAATGTTACCCTTGATAAATACATCTCAAAACATAATATTGAAGGTTTGGATATAGTAAATTTCATTCAAAGTAAATCTATTTTTAAAAAGTGAGTGAGACAAAAAGCTGGAAATTCATTAGTTAAAAAAAAAGATTAATATACTTATTTTTGAAAGATTTTAGTTCCATAATACTTTCATAGTGATTTCTACTTGCTTACGCACGTAGAAAAATTATGCATGCAGGCACCACATATTGGAATGAAGGAAGAACTTATTGGTATTTCCTGAATGATCGTTTCTATAGGAAGCATAAATGCAAGAAATGTTTTTTTGCATATTTTCGCATTGTTTTTAGAATTAGCTTAAAGAAACCCTGTCAGCTTTTTAAAATATTCAACTAAAGAAAATAACAGAATTTCTCACTATTGACTACATTTTGGTACTGAAGTATGAGCTTGCATTTTTATTTACAAAATATTTATACTTTCTACGAAATATTAACTCTCCAAAGTATTTTTTATACGCAAGCAATATTTATAGCTTCATCAATAACTGTAAAAGGAATAAAATGGGCACAACTTGGTCCGTGAAAAAAGTGTAATGGTTTCCATTTGTATCAAACGTTAGACAGTAAAAGTTTTAGTATTGTCGAATTTGATTTTATGAAATTGTTGGTCTCGTAGGCGTGATGTTTTAATTTACATAAACATTTCCAAAAGCTTTAAAGTAAACATAAAACACAAATTATGTAGGATGTATTTTAAGTTTTTTTTAGGGTTTATAGTGAATTTATGAATTTCAAAACTTAAATTTTATAGCAAATTAAACGGAGTTCATTGTTTTATCAGAAATTCGAGTGGTTTTTCGATTATTTTTCCTGCTGTGGAATTCCACCTAATTTTTAAAATACATTTAATACTATCAAGACAGGTGAATTCTGAATCTTCCTCATTTGCGACGATTTCATTATTTAAGTTATCATTTGTCAGCAATCGCGATGTGCAACGTGGTTTTTTCAGCAATTACTTTACAGAGATGAGATTTTTGTCGCTCGAATTTCAGTTTTTATGTAAAACTCCTATTATCTATAAGTTCCACTTTTTTTTATAATAAATATTCCGTTTTTTTCAAAAAATTCAGCCGTTGAAATAAACAATTATATTTATTTCCGAATTAAAAAAAATAGAAAATTCAAACTACATAGCTGCCAAATCCTTCCACGTTCTTTCTTATTTTAGCTATTTTCTCTTCTATTACGCACTGAAGATTCTTAACTTCGCTGCTTCAAATAAGCCTTTTAGAAGTCCCAAGCCCGGAATCTGCTAATATTTCGATTCTTATTCACGCTATTTTAATATCAAACATAACTTTTTGTATCTACACGATTTAAGAGTTTCACGTTGCGATTCTTATTCACACGATTAGAATATCGTACATTGCGATTCGTATTTACGAGATTTAAAAATCCAATATCACGATTTGTATTTACGCGATTTTAAAAACCGATATTCGTTTTCACGAGCGATTAGTTTTCACGCTAGTTTAATATTCAATGTCTTGATTCGTTCATGCGGTTATAATATCAAGCATCGATTTTCTTATATATGTGTTATTTTAAAGTTAGGCATTGGGATTCTCATTCCCGCATTCTAGAAATATACGTGATTCGTTTGTACGCGATCTTAAAATTACGCATCGTGATTCGTATTTACGTGATCTAAAAATTATAAACCGTGATTTGTAGTTACGCGATTTAAAAATTAAGTATCGCAGCTTGTATTTTCTCATTTTTAAAATAGTTTCATATTCACGTGATATAAAAATCCATTATCGTGATTCATATTCATGCGATTTTAAAATCCAAGATCGGTATTTGTATTCAAGCGAGTTTAAAATCAATAATCGCGATTCTTTTAATCAGTTGCTATAAAGGTGACTGTTTTTCTATCAACAATTAATTATTAGTTACGTCAGCAAAACTGGAAGAGAATATATTCAAAACTTACACTCTGTGCTTGCGAAGAAGAATGTGACACAGGCAGGTAAAGAAAGAAAAAATAGGATTTCTTAAGATGTGTGAGGATGGGCTAAATTAATCACCAATGTGAATTTTCCTATTACTACAAGTATATATAACACTTTTCCAAACTGGAGCACCCCTCATTCACAAGCTGCATTACGATAAATTTGACATTGTTACAGAATTTTTTGCTTTTTATTGTGTAACAAGAAGTATTTACAACAATCGGAAATTACGCAATAATAAAAAAAAATTATTGAAAAAAAGCAATCACTTAAAAAGTGATCCTTTTTTTGGAAGAAGTTTAACTCAACACCAGTTGCGGTTATTTATGCTATAAAATGTGAAATTATTATCAGTTGAAAAATAATTATGTTTCTACTTCAGTTATTGATATGTTTCACAGGACTCTAACTAGATTGGATTATAATATGAATTAAGTGATTCCAATTTTGAAAGTTTATTTTTTCTAAATTTAAAAAGTCTTGTTACTGATATATTTGCTTTTGATTACGTAACAGTATTTATTAAAAGAAAGGGAATGTTAATGTATGTTCTCAGTAGTTTTAATTTGCTAAACGACGTAGTTTATTAATTAATAATTGTCTCCTTTATGTGACTGAAGAAAAATATAATTTCTAGCTTTATTGTTTCAATTTTTTTTTATTGCGCAAACATTACGATTCTGTAATATCAGCATCTTTCTTCTAATTTAATATTTTGTTAACTTTTTTCTCTCTTCAAGAGTTAAATTGTTGGGTCTTCAGAACTTCAGATTTTCGAGGTTGTACTGTAATTGCAGAAAAACTACGGTTTTCGTTTTTTTTTTCCGTAATAAATTTTTAGAAATCTATCTTGTCTTTAAAAGTGACTATATAATTGTAAAATACTCTTTACTTTATCATAAGGCTTGATATCTATTAACACTTGAAGCCTAATGCGTGTCAGTTGACTTGTAAAATTTGCGTGCAGTTTTAATTAAAAAAAATTTTTTTTAAATTTAAATCTGTTATTTTAAACATCTTAAGTTACATATTTAGAAATATGTGAAGATTAAGTTATTTATTTTAAATATACAGATGTTGCCATATATGAATGATTTAACAACTGTAACATTTCAAGACATACAAATATTCATAATTTAACATCAACGGTAAACATGAGATAGCTCTACTAAATATTTCCTAGTTTATATTTTATAAAACAATTGGTTTCTTTTTTTCATTGTTTTTGGCTGATTTCAACGGTAGGATGATGACTTAGCTAATTAGAAGCACGAATGATTACAAATCAAAATTGGGCACATGAAAGCTGACCAATCTGTCTATTTGCTGAGTGTGTTGAGCTTGAGCGACTAAGATTTTTATTCAGTGATAAGTTTGCAGAATTTATAAAATAATAACTGTTTTGAATATTTTTGTCAGGGTTGG
Organism: Parasteatoda tepidariorum; assembly: GCF_982258835.1. Classification (NCBI taxonomy): domain Eukaryota; kingdom Metazoa; phylum Arthropoda; class Arachnida; order Araneae; family Theridiidae; genus Parasteatoda; species Parasteatoda tepidariorum. Next base: position 44,763,523 of record NC_141761.1, on the reverse strand, counting down.
GATTTCTTTTGAAAAACAGCAATTTTTTTTCAGGACACGGGAAGAAAATTGCAAATGCTGGAAGAAATGTACGAATTTAGACAAAATGGACAAATTTGAAATGAAACTACGTAGTTTTAAAATAGTTATTAAATGAATAATTCAAACTAAAAAAAAAAATGATTAAATTTAGTAGTGTATTTTTCATTTGATTGTTTTAAAAAGTAAGTTTTCATATTTTATAATTGACAATAATTATTTTTAAAACAATTAGAATTTTATCAAAAATTTTAAATATAACCTATATATTACAACAATTTGTTTAGAATTTGGATTTACGTTTTCCGTATTTTCTTAAATATGCACATTTATATCTAAATGAATTATGTGCATTTATATTAGCTAATGATAATTCTACAGAATATTCAATTATCTAAAAAATAAAAATATATTATTCAATAAATTAATAATTAAGAGAGATTACTTTGTTAAAACGTTTCTCAATTTGTTAAATTCTTATTGCAAATTCATAAAGTAAAATACCCTGCAATCGAAAATAAATTTCAACATCTTTATGAATTTTATGATATTCAATTTAAAATTATAATAAGACTTTAAAGTTTACAACTTAAACTTTTTTTAAAATTTATGTAATTATTTATTAGAAAATAAAAATAGTTATTTGTCAATAAAAATCCGTTTATAATTAGTTTTGTAGATTATAATCAATTCATTATAATTTTATGATTAGGTTTGTATAAATATAATATAAATAAAGAGATACAGTGGTTGGACAGAATTATGGAAACATTTCTATTATGCTAACTGGTTTTCCCATATTTCTCGAGAAATATTTGAAGAATTATTTCATAAATTCAGATGTGTTTTGGTCATGCTATTTCTTATACATATCAAAATTTAAAGCTTTCAAGAGACTTAAGGGACCAGCTATAAATTACGAACAAAATAACTAAATAAGACAGTTCTAAATTTTAAGCATGGATATTTTGTCATTTTTAATAAGAATTTTTTTTTGTGTATAGGAATTTTTAGAAACCGAGGAAAATCATTAAAGAAAATTTTAATATTTCAGACTCAATTTTTTTGTTTACAAGTAAAATTTCTGTTTATAAGTTATTTAAAACAATAAGTTTGAAATTATTTTTCAAAGTGCAGTTTTTTTTTTTTAGAAAAAAAAATTAGATTATGATTTAACGCTAGAAAATTATCAATAATTTGTTTTATACTTTTAAGTGATAAATAAGTTTTATTCTATTTCAACAATTCAGTATTTAACAGTTAATATGATAGCTTACTCTGAAGTTAAAACTGTCGTGTTTAATCTGTTTGGTTAACAAGGGTGTGTTATAGAAAATATCTAATTTCTAGTCTTAGCTTCTGAATTTTTCAGAAGTATTAAAAGTTCGCTCAAGTTTTTGTTTGTTTGAAAGATTAGTTTGATATTAATTTCAGGTTTCTTCTTTCATAGTTGGAAAACCTTATCTGGTAAGCAATTTATGGTATCTTATTTTCAAAAGTTAAGTTCCAAAGCTATTAGTCCTTTTTCTTAAAAAGCTGAGTACTTATTTTTTGTTTACAGAGAAATGTTAGAATATCCTTTTTTAGTAAAAAGTCTATTAAATTGATTAATGAAATACTAGTTGGCTTCGCAATCCCCGAAGATCGGTTTGCCATTTTATAAGATTTGCTTTTCAAACTATGCTCACTTCTAAGTTAAACTCACTTGTCATTTAAAATGTGTTCTAGCGTAAATTCTTGAATTGAAATCATTTATTGAAATCTTCTAAGTTTCCTTTAATAAATTAAATTTTTTAGTCTATAAGTTATTAAATTGAAATTAATGACATGCAATAGAAAAATATAAATAAACAAAACAATCGTGCTCTTAAAAAACGCCTGCATTACTGCACGCCTTTTATTAAATCTGCAGAAGTATAATTAAAACTTAATGTAGAACAATTAGTTTATATGAACTGTTCATTTTTAAACTTCCCGGTCTTCCCAACTTATAGCTCAGTTTGTTGCAGCTTTGCGTTAACGCTTTCATGCTCACAAGCTTGGTATTTCGATTCTTTGTTCCCAAAGCGAAAAAGAAATACTGATATTAGATCAGCCTAATTAAATAAATGTAATGTTGGCAACTTAACATTTTTTGTTTCAAAGCACATTGTTTTTCTCATTCTCGTCTGACGAGTCTCGCGAATGGTCGCCTATTTTTAAGCGCTCGAAGCATAGCGGGCTTTTTTTTTTATTTTATTACCATCTACGTGTATTTTGAAGTTTAAAAGTTTTATATCATCAAGTATTAAAAAGTATTAATCTTTACGGTTTTAGAAATTTTTTCTCTTGTTGCTCCTACTATTTGATAATTTTAAGGGGCTATTTTACGGAAAATAACACATTTTTACTATTGATTAGCAGCATGGCTTCAGTCTACGATATTTTTTTAAAATTTGCGTGATGTTTTAAGATTTCATTTGTAAAATTTAAATAATAATGTATAGTTTTAATATATATTTTTTATTGACTCCTTAAGAATTTTTGAATTAGGCCATGTTTAGGATCGCAATAATGACTAACATTTCTGTTTTTTTTTTTTTTTTTAAATTTTTTATTATTTATTTGCTTATAAGTTTTAATTTCATATAAATATGAAAATAGAGCACTCAAATTCATGCCATTTTTAATAGTTACAATTCTTTCTAGTTATATACGCTAACAAGTTGAAGATTATTTTTAACTTAAAAAATATTTTGTTTTCAACTTTATACACTCGGAAAAAAATATACGGACTTGACGGTACTAGAACAAGGAAACACCTTTTATATTTTTCTGCTTTCATACTAATGAAGTGGTAGAATTATATTTATTGATGTCTAATTATATAAATCTACAAATAGAAACAGAAAAGAGGTAAATATTTCCCATGCTTTATAGAGAGAAGAGAAAGCACGTGGTATGGACAGATTTTTTTTTGTGGATTTTGTTTATGGTGTGTGAAAAATAAAATAAAAAGTTCTTTGGTTGATTTTACAACTCAGAATAATGAATTCCACGTGTTAAACATGGGTTTAAAATTCTGATTAGAACTGTTTGGTAAAGTAGGAAAATATATTAACTTAGCATTACTTTTATTTCATTCTCAGACTTACAGCTGTTTAAAGAAACTCTATAAATTTCATTGTATAAAATTTTGAGCCCAGGCATAAAATAAATGGAAATTCTTAACTATGACAATTGATAAATAGATAAGATTGATGTTTTAGAAAGGTTTGTTATCCTGTCATGATTTGTTTGCTATTTGATCGGAAATAAGATAGCATGTATGCATCTTTATCCTACTGATTTTTTTATTAACTTCATATATTAAATTTAATGTAGTTAAAAGAGATACGTAAAGTTGTCCTGCACCGCTGTATAGCGTTCTTTTAGGATATGGCAAAGCTTGTGGGTAGGGCAATACTATATATTTCACTAAAAGAAGCAGAAAAGACGTATACTTTCCTCACCTAAAGAAAAAATTATTTTTGGATAACTATTAATCGTATTGCAAAATTTATTTGAAAGCATGCAACTAAAGTATGCCCCATGCATTAGGCAATTTGTGTAAGGACTTATTTTTCTGACAGAAGCTCATGTTGTGTAGCAACTGTTTAAAAACCATTCATTCACATTCGATAGTTCTCTGTCTCAAAAGTAAATAGTGGAAACTTACTCTGTCTATGAAAAGTCACTACTTTATTTATGTGCTTAAAAATTATTCAGATTTTATTCTAATCGAAAATTTATGGTACAATTTCTGATGAAATATATTTTGAGAAAAAAGTTATATCTAGATATATTTTAATGATTTGTCAATGAGAACATTTTAATGTTAACAATTGTCATACATTTGATAAATTAATAGAAAAACTTATTTAATGGACTGCGAGAGTAATTAAATATTTAAATGAGTTAGTCTATTTATATTTCACAGCTTTTTAGTACTCGTACATATTTTGATTTTTTTTTTCAGACCTATTTGTATATCACATAAGGAAAGTTGTATTAAAATATTCTGATTTTGACAGCTACATTTTTTAACTGATACGACAAAGGCTCAAATGCCTTTTAATTATTTCTTTTCAGTTTTGTTCTCATGAATATTTCCGCGAGTTTCAGGTTGAAATAGGCTCACGATGAAGGTAGTGGCTCTGGCTAGTAATTTAAAATAACAATTATACACTGTACGCTACGTACACGTTGAAACAACATAGTCGCTAACCCTCTCTGATTTTAATGAATTTCGGGTGTGGTCGTGTACGTTTATCAGACAATTATAGATATCTGAAATTGTCGAAAGAAAGTGTCCCAAAATAGAATTTTATTGCTTTTAACTTGAGGCATTCCTAAATCTTGATGAACCTGTTAGCAGGTAGGCTGGGCCTATCGTAATTTTAAACTAAATTTACTTGTTTTTTTTTTATGAAGTGCCTTTATTCATAGCATGATTAAATTACGATATATTAGTAAATGTGAGCTTATGTCCCGCAGTGGACTGATCGTTAAGACACGGTTCCCAGCAGATCACCGAAGTCAAGCGTCACTGACTGCGTTCAGTGTGCGGGTGGGTGACCAATTGGATCAGTCTGCGTAAGGATCTAGGGTGTGCGGTATTGGTTCTCGTTAAACTGTTCTACCGTAAAGTGCTCGACTTCGCGTGCAGGTCGTCGGGCTACCGAAGCGGGGGTGCCATCCCCACTGCGGAGGATCAAAATTGCGATGGCATGTCTTCGGATCATCCTCAGGGATGTTTCCCAGACCGTCGCCAATAGCCCATTGTGAAGCTCTAGTGCGACGTAAATGAACAAATCAAATCAAATGTTAGCTTATACTAATTACAATTTTTGTTAACTCATTCGATTAGACAACTCTTAAAGAAAAACGCAAAAACATCGAACTTTTATAAACGATATAATAAATCTCTCTCGTGTATAATAAATCCGACACTGCAGAATAATTTTTTTCCCTTTTTAAATATTTCGAGTTAGATTCACAATTAAAATGTTTTTAAACGAGGATTATGTTAATGTGCATTTGATTTATGGTAAATGAGACAAAATCACAAATGCAGTAGTTAGCATTTGATTCAGGATATTCCAAGAATTCCGATTTTAGAAGTGTCACATAAAAATTCCCGACAAAGAAAGATGAACGCAACAAGCATGCATTATTTCGGAAATTTTTTAATTGCTACCACCTGTTGCGCATCCATCTAATTCACAAAAGCCATTTAATATATCTCACTCGTTGAACTCTACTCGTACATTTTACTTAATCCTTTAAATGGGGATTTTTTTTTTTACCGGACTGTTTACATTTTTCTCAAAGTAGAATCTCAAAATAAAATGCATCCCTTGAATTACTGCTTTTTTTTAAATTTAATTTTTTACAGTGCTTATGGATTTCTAAAATTATCAGCCTTCTATTTTCCGTAGAAATTTTCTCTCTTATTATATTGATTTTTGTATATATGTCACTCTCAGTCAACACTGTCACTTACCCCCACCCCAGATTTTAATGAATTTCGGTATGAATGAAAGCTTTGCGTTAACAGACAATTATAACTAGTGAAATTGTCGGAAGAAACTGACATTTAAAAATTTAGTTGGTTGGAAGTAAACTTTCCACGACCTTATAAAGGGTTAAGTTGTATTAATTCGTAAATATATATATTCGTATAATATTCGCTTCGCCAATAATTTTAATGTCTTGAATTATTAAAATTTATTTTTTAATTGTTTCCTTTTAGTTTTCACTTGTATTTTTTGAAATAGTTTGGAGATAAGTACTTTTATTTAAAGTTGATTGTAATTATGAACTGTTTGAAAAATTGTTTTAATATTAGATATTTCTTTTTTTTAAAAAGTTTATTTTTCCCTTTAGGTTGGCATATATTTTTCTTCCCCTGTGAAAGAAACTTGCCATCCTTCTTATTTTACTAATAGCGCATATCGAACCATTTTGACACGAATCGTGAAACTCGTTTATCAAAAAATAAGTTTGTGATTAAACTCGTGTTCATTAATTACGTATTTTTTATTAAATTTCGTATTTATAATTTTTTTTCAAGTGTAAATATTAAAAAAAATTCTGAAACTAAGAATAACAATTATAGTAATAAACCTACGTGCTATTTTAAAGGAAGCATATTTGCAAATAAATCTTATAAGATAGTTTAAAACTCAAAATTTTATCTAAAATTATTGAATTTTCTTCCACCATTATTAAAAATAGATTCGAAAAAAATTCAGCTATTCGAAAATAGATTAGTATTTGAAAACAATTCTTTTTTCTTTTACTTTTTTCGCCAGAGCAAGACTTAACATAAAACATAGAACTAATGTAATTTGTAAAAGCTATACTGTCCTCTTTAATTTATTGAAAGTCCCGCTATAAATACTGTACTTATTGCCGAATCAGACAGATATTTTAGTGATGTTTTGAAATTTTTTTTTTGTCTTGCTTCTGTAGTTTTTTCTTTTCTTTTTAAACTTATTTAGTTGACAGTACTTACTTGTAAGCCAAAAAAGTTTGATATCAATCAATTATAAAGGAGGAAAAATTCTAAATGTTTTTATTTCTTTTTTATAAATTAACTGATGGTAGATTTTTACTCTGCTCGATGATCGTTATTGGGTCGTTGCCCAATTAAAATTCAGTATATAAGGTATGCGGTATTTTAGATAATTTTACATTTTTATGACAAAAATATACCAATACAATTCTGCAATCAGTATTTTTGTAAAGTCTATAAAGTATTATACATTTTCCTGTTTTTATATATGTGATACATCTCTTGCGTAATTTACGATAAAATGTTTTAAGCGTCATCTAAATGGGCTTTTATTAATTAAAACTATTAAAAGTTAACGGATTTAACAGCATTTTGGCTGCCGTGGTTTTCTTCTCATCCATGTCTTAAGAAATTTTTAATCTCTCTCTTTACATTTATTGTTTCCAATCCGATAGTACGTACTAAATCGACCACTGTTATCCGACACATAAGGTCAGAAATCTTTTGAATAATCTGAGTTTTTTTATTTAGCAGTTTTGAGTTAAATTATTGAAAATTAATGGCTGCTATGAAAGAAAGGAATTATGACCCCCTGGTTATAACCTGCTCCTTAAAAAAAGTGCGGGGCTATTTTAAGATAGGAAAAGTAACAACAGCATTTAAATTTTTGCTCCTTTAGAGGCCCTTCCTCTCTTGGCTGGTCGAAGGGAAGGAAAAGGAGGGGAAAATATACTTTTAATCCCCAATATTTAATTTTCACAACTAAACATATAGTGAATATTTGCTCTATTCAACGGATTATTTTCAACTTCTGTATCTTTCGATACATGTAAAATGCAAGGCCTTCACCCTATTAGAATTTGAGATCTAAGACCGTGGTAGCCCAGTGGTTAGAGAATCGGGACTCTGGGTTGGGGTTCGATCCTAGATTCCGCCAAGACCAACCGAGTAAATGCGGTATACGTGTTCGTAAAATCCGTGGAGATGAAAGTCCTGCGGTCGGTCACTGAACAGTACCTTGGGTACAGGGATCTGGAGAAAATTTCCTTTCCCTTCAGATCTATGTCTAAATTGAGGAAGTGGCTTCACTAATGAGATCCCATTTGCAGAGGATCAAAATTGTGATGGTATTTTTATCAACCTCAGAGATATTTCCCAGACCGCCGCCAATAGCTCATTGTGTCCGACGTAAGTAAAGTACCTACCTAGATAAGTATCTTTTTCATGCAATGAAAGTTAGAGGAATTTTTAACCGTTATCCAAATCGATTACCATCAGTTTAAACTGTAACGAAATTAGATGTATAAAAAAAAGAAAATCCGAATTAAAAATTTAACCTAAAATCCGAGATATCGAGGGTAAAGACCTCTTAAATACTATCGAAAAAATAGTGGTTATGGTTTCTTCAGAAACGCTACGTTGCGATTGCCATTTCTATTATACAAACTCTCTCAAGCGGGTGCCACATCCTTAATGCCTAATATACACTCGAGATTTGCGCTTTTCTCTCGTATTTTTTCTAAATTTATAACACTGTTCCACCACTTATAGTTAGTAAAATCTTTCATAGCCGAATCTTTCTTTGGTACAATCCAAGTTTCGATTCCATAGGTCAGGACTTAGCATATAATGGTTTAGTGCAGTTATAGTTTTGTATCTCTTTTTATGAAAGTTGATTCAAGAAGAATCTAAGGCTCTTTTAAACACTGTTGATAGTATTAGTTGTTCTTTAATCCTCTTACTTTATTGTTTTCAAAGCTGAATTACTGAATCCTGTAAGGTATTGACTTGAAAGTATGGCTTATTAATTTATAAAATAGACTTAAGAAAATCGGTAGAATGACGAACCACGACAGGGTTCGTCTTTCGATGTCGAAAGCAGACAAAAACTTGCTGAAATGACAAAAATGGTTTGTTCAAATGTGCTTTTGACTTTTGAACAACTAATTTAAAAAATTTTTAAACTATAAAAAAGGAGTTCCTATTTCTTCACATCTTACTCTCCAGACAAAATATGATTTCTGGCTCTTCATAAAAGTAAAAACCGAGCAAATAGTACGTTTAGACGCCATTCCTGAAACTGATAGGTGTACGATGGACCTGTTGTAGGCTTACGAAAAATCTTGAAATTTGCTATTTCTTGTAATTCTTTGTATTGCGAAATTAACATTGTGATGAATCTATCGCTAGAATGGAGAAAACTTCGAAGGAGTTTAATGTAACGCTGTTATTTTAATTTATTCGCATTTGTTGTTCTGATTAAGGTATTGTAGCTTATGTATATTTTTGTTGACCTGCTGTAAACTTAATAATTTTATTAAATTGAAAAGTCAGCAATTTTAAAACTTTTAGTAAGGGGATCGTAGACTAAATTACTCCTACTTCAAGCGTCATCTGCACATAATTAGTTTTCAGCTGAAAGGGATTTCATTGAGCGTTTTTAATTTTTTTTCCCTTCAAGGCTATTCCGCTTATTTAACGCTCTTTCGGCGATTCTGATCGAAAGATAATTTAATATTGCAAGGCTCCGAGTACTTTAAAATCAAGTAATAGAATATTGTATTTCTCATTTTAAATATTTTTGTAAGTTGTTGCTGATAACTGTGCATGAAGATTTCGTTCGATTGCAAGTGGAGAGTTGTTAATATTATTTTACTTATTTTTTAACACTGTTCGTTTGAATTAATTTTCACAATTGTTAAGTGGCGTGATTTCGATCGATTTGTTGCCAAAACTATTTAACATTATATAATCTATTTCATTCTTTTTTCGATTTACTTACTGAGTATCTATTAAGGAAGTTCTGTAATCACCATTCTTAATATAAATTCTTAGAATTTTTGTCGAAACTGAAGTTAAAAACTGGTTAAAAAGCGATTTGTTAGAGGTTTCGTAAGGTAACCGTTCTGGGTTTGATATTCTTCATTACTACTTCCTTAACCCTTTTCGATGGCATTTTGCTGATAATCTTTGAAATCAGTTGACTGGGAGTAGAACTGCTATGACGATGCTATTACTTTAAGGAAAATTTTTCAAGGCAAATTCTGCTTTTACTCTTAGAAGTTTAAAGAAAAAGCGAGTTCAGGTAAACCTAGAGTAAACCCTAAGTGTTAAATTTTTTTTTCAATATGTGCATCAAAATATCTAAGTACCAATCCAATGTACCAGATAAATTATTGCAGAATTATTTCACCACTGCGTAACTCCGAGTAATCCTTCAAAAATTTGTTTGCTTTTCATATTTTCAGCATTTAAAACTGCGTGGTTTGCTGTAGGTTTACCTTTAACCACTTTTTTTACATTTTGGATTACTTATGAAGGTGAAAGATACTTTGCCATGAAGGGTGTCTTCCGCGGTATAGCAACCTCTTAAAGAGTGATTAGACTAATTTCTATTGGCGTTTTTGTTTTTCTCTCCTGATTTGATAAATAATTTTCTAACAATGTATTTACATTTATGGTGATTATTTATTGTTCGATTTTTAACTAAAACTGAAAGTATTTTTTTAAAATTATAAATACAATATTTTAGGAAATTTTTTTTGTGTGCGCTATTACATAATACGATATTCGAATTCAAAAAATTTCATAACAATTCTAGAAGTTAATTGCCAAATAGATTATTTAGTATAAAAAATAAACTTTTTTTTTTGTTGTTAATTTTAAATAGGAATTTATTTTTGTGTTCCATGTATTTTGTTTGAAATAAATGTTTCATTAATGAAACATGTTAAAGATTAAATTCACATAATTTTATTATTAAAATGAGGAATTTTTGAGAACTTCGTGTATTTAGATGCAAATTCAATTTTTACTTGTTTCTTTAATTTATTATTTTTATTATTGATAAACGTAATTAAGCATTAACTGAAATCATCCAAATTTGTTAGGGTAACAAATCTTTCTCTAATATAATTAGTATTTCCAAATCTTAATTTTTTCTAAGGAATAAAAATCATTACAAACGCATCAACAGGATTAGAAAGCAAAATTTACGGGTAATAGTTAATATTTTATTACCTAATCGAGGAAGCAGTTTTTCTGGTTCGACCCAGTGTCCCGAATAATATTAAGATACAATTTAATTGATGATTTTGAGTAACTGTTTTGGGGTTAAACGATTTGCTGTCATAGTTATGTTATGTATTAAATGCTTCCTGATGTTATTAATAATTTGAAACAGTTTTGTACGGAGTAGCTGAAGGTTGAGAGGGGGTAACGGATTGAAATCCGAGTCTTTAGTGGAAGGAGGGGAACTGTTTAGAGTTGTTTCAAAACCAATTAAAATGTGACAAATATTTGTTTTAGAAAAAAGCCGCCACTCAGGGTTTGTATGATTTAAATCACTTGATTTAAAAAAAAAAATATCTACATCGATTGCAATTTTTTTTTTGTTACAAAAATCGCCATTTTTAACCATTTGATTTTTTTTTTTTGAAATCGAAAATGAAATGAATTTTGAAGTTATATTATTTAGGTTGTAATTTTTTAAAGTATGATTTCATTGATAATGAAGCTTTTATCCAACGAAATGAAAGGGGGATTTACATATTTAACAATATTAAAAAAAAAAAAAAGAAAAAAAAATATGTAAAGCACATATTTATTTGCATAGAAAGGTTTTTAAATTTATTAAATGTATAGTTAATGTACATTAATAATGAAAAAAGACTTTTTCTGTGTGCCCAGATTATTTTAAAATATTTTAATTTTTTTATTCATGCTTTCTGATTGATCTAAACTAATTCTTTCTTCATTGGACATCTTCATTGAGAAATTGTCTCCCTGTCTTTAAAATTGGGAGGCTAAGCTTGAACAAAATTACCTATGATCTTATTTATTCAGTGATTTGTTTTTAATAGTTTTTACTATTTTAGCTATAGTATATAGTAATATTTAATATAAAATATAAAAAAATCAAAAATCCTACTTATAAATATGATTTTCTTAATTTTAAAAAAAATCATAATTTTTGCCAACCCTGCTGCCAATAGATTTTCTTTCCAGTATCCCAGAGCTCTGCTATTATGCACAGCTGTGATTTCCCGTTGATAGAATGATAGTTTTAAAATTAAATAATTTTTAAATTATGTAAAATTGACCATTTATACACATTTTATAATCTGGAGAAAATAAGACTTAAAATCTGCCTGACTTTAAATAATTTCTTTTGCAGAATGCAATTAATTTTGTTTGTATTATCCATCATAAATTTTTTTTTTAAAATCTCGTTTTAAATTTTTAAGTCCTTAAAATTTTAATATCTTTTTGCTATTATTTTTTCGTTCCTACAATAGATTTTTTATCATTTTATCGATGTGAAATTTTTTAAGGGTTTTCGTGGTCTGAGATTTTTATCAGGCCAGTATCATTTCTCTAGATATATTACGTAAAGGAAATAAACAGGTATTGAATTATACCATCACCAAAAACTTTAGTTTTATTGAATGAAAAATCTTATTGAATGAAAAATCAAAGTTTACACTATTAATTTGAATACTTTCATTTCATAATATTTAAATTTATATTTTTAAATGAAGTATTTTTGTATAAATAATTTTACAAATGTATTTTTTTCTTTAGTTCATTGATAAATATTGGAGTCTCCACTGAGGAATTGTATGAAACATACGATGATACAAATCTTTAATTTATTTCATTAGCATGGGGCCAATGAAGTTAGAATGGAGCATTTCATATGCATTCTAGTCCATCTATTTGTGTAAGTTATTATTTTAAATTCTTATGTATTTTATAAAATATTTCTTGTTTTCTTATTATGAGATACAATTTTGATTGAGATTGAAAAATTTTGATGTTACTCATTATGAGTTACAATTAATTTAAAATTTATTCTAAAACACACACTGTTAAATCTTATATATGAATCATGCATTTAAGATTTATTTATTATGAAACATGTTTATTAAAAATAAAATATTTTTTATCTAAAACTCATTCGTTTAAAACTTAATTAATCTAAAATTAAAACTTAATTAATCTAAAATGTATTTAAAATGTTTTTAAACTAAATTGTGTTCTGTAATGAACTAAAAGACTTGCATTTGTATTGTTCAGGTGTGTGATTTGTGTTCCAAGTTTTTCTCAAAAAAGTGTAAAATGTGAAATATAACCAGACCTTAACACTTGAAAATTGGATTCTTTCTGTGACTAGTTCTGTATCAAAAAAATGTCATATGTAACAGCAGACAAAAGTGTGCAAGCAGGTATATTGATTAATTTTTATTATAATTCTTATTTTGACTATTTATTTTCCTTTTAAAGAATACAAGATAGTAACTTATGTTCCCCGAAGTTACTATACAAATTAGAATTATTGTTACTCTTAGGTTTACTTTATTCAAAGGGAAGGTCAAGTAATTCTATATCAGTTTTGAAAAGTACTAGGTTTTGATAATATTGATTAATTAATTTTTATTATAATTCTTATTTTGACTATATATTTTCCTTTTAAAGAATACAAGATTGTAACTTATGTTCCCCGAAGTTACTATACAAATTAGAATTATTGTTACACTTAGGTTTACTTTATTCAAAGGGAAGGTCAAGTAATTCTATATCAGTTTTGAAAAGTACTAGGTTTTGATAATATTGATTAATTAATTTTTATTATAATTCTTATTTTGACTATATATTTTCCTTTTAAAGAATACAAGATTGTAACTTATGTTCCCCGAAGTTACTATACAAATTAGAATTATTGTTACACTTAGGTTTACTTTATTCAAAGGGAAGGTCAAGTAATTCTATATCAGTTTTGAAAAGTACTAGGTTTTGATAATATTGATTAATTAATTTTTATTATAATTCTTATTTTGACTATATATTTTCCTTTTAAAGAATACAAGATTGTAACTTATGTTCCCCGAAGTTACTATACAAATTAGAATTATTGTTACACTTAGGTTTACTTTATTCAAAGGGAAGGTCAAGTAATTCTATATCAGCTTTGAAAAGTACTAGGTTTTGATAATATTGATTAATTAATTTTTATTATAATTCTTATTTTGACTATTTATTTTCCTTTTAAAGAATACAAGATTGTAACTTATGTTCCCCGAAGTTACCATACAAATTAGAATTATTGTTACACTTAAGTTTAATTTATTCAAAGGGAAGCTTAAGTAATCCTATATCAGCTTTGAAAAGTACTAGGTTTTATTCAGCTGTCGCTAGTACATTCTAGAGATTTTTCTTTATCAGTTACGCATTTTTTTGTGATAGTGTTTTCTGCCAATTTTTTATTGTTTTTATTAATCATTTATGTAATTATATATAACTTGGTTGCAGAATTTTCATTTATCTGCAGAATTGTTTTCAGAAATTGTAATTATGACTTAAAAAGCTGTTAAAAGATAAATTCAATTTTCGTTTTCTAATAGTGTGATTTTTTAAAATTTTTTTTAAAATAAATTGGAGATTTAAGTTATTCTATACAGTAATATTTTGTCAACCTACTAAAGTCTAAGGCATCACATTTTGCTTTATCTGTTCAAAAGTTTAATTTTGTAGATATTTAAAAATTAATTTTACGATATTTGTTTATTTTTTCCACTTTTTTAGTAATTAATGATACATTTCTATTTTCAATAACTTTGAGTAATGCAATATTACTACAAAATAATATTTAATGCTATAAAATAGTTTCAAATGTAGTGTGATTTAACTTATTAATGTTTCTATAACAATTATATTTTTAAAGTTCAAAAAATTGTTTTATAAATTTCTCTAAGTATATTTAAAAAAATTAGAAAAAATCTGATTTAAGTCAGATTTTGATATTTTTTTTTTTTTTTGGAAATAAAAAAAATTACTAATTGTAGTTTGAAATATAGATCCTATTTAGTAAGTATCTCGTTTCCAAGTATGCATAAATTATAATCTATTGTATTATTTAATGCAGCTCCTAGGTAAAAAAAAAGTTACTTAAATGTATCAAAAAATGTTTATCGTTTTTATGGAATTTTTAGTGTGATAAAAATGTTTATATATATATATATTCTCTATGCAAAGTTTTTTGAAACCCTTGATTCACTGATTCAAATACTTATTGTTCAATATAATATAAAATTATTTGCCATAAAATAAGATGTGTTAAATATTCAAACTGTATAAATTTTTTGCTTTAGTTTACTTAAGGGTTGATCTTGTGTTTTTTTGAACAATTATTATTATTATTAAAAATTAAATCACAAATATGGTTATGTTAATGGCATTTAGTGCATATCATAGTTATCAAATTTTTTTATATATTTTTGCATTAAGGAATGTTACCTTTTAGTTCAATATATGCAATCTGTGCTATTCATATTGTCTTTTAATATTTTATTCCTGAATTTGCTTTGTGAGAATTTGAAAAAGCAATTAAAAATATATGTCACCATTAGTTAAAAATAGTCATTTGGACATTCAAGATTAACTTATGTTAAAATAATCTCATACTATGGGGAACTTACTCCTAGCCCCGGTCTAAGGACCAAAAATAGGGCATGGGCAGGGCCATGAAGGGAAGTTCTTCATGTGCGCTTAACCATGAAATATTACTAAATGTTAATTTCTTTCTATTGTTTGTTTACCTATTTGTTTTCACTTCCAAAAGCATGTGTGAAAAGTATATTTGCAGTGGAGTTTGCATAAATTAAAAAGTTTAAAAAAAAGTCTTTTGGGCTGTATCAGAACTTTACCTATTTATGCAGAACTTCTATGCTTGATATTTATTTACATAGAACTTGATGCTTATTTCCTTTTCTATAACTTATTTTTTACTTTAAAACAGGGGTGTCCGATGACAAGGAGCATGTGGCCCAAGAAGTGAGAAGGGAGAACTCTGGGAGCAAAAGAAATATTTCCCACCTTATACATTTTGACTAGCAAATTTGCCAGACAAGATGCCTGGCTTTTATACCTTTCGGTCAAATCAGTAACATCTACTAAGTTGAAAACTATCTTTTGTTTTAAAAATTTAAAAAAACAAAAATAGATTTTCGTTTTTTGCTCTAACAGGTTTACCACTCCACAGAGAGAACAGAGAAAACCTGGAAAATAGAGGGATTTTAAAAATCACCTAAAATAATAAGGGAAATGCAGGAAAATTTGAGTTTTTCCGGATGAATTGGGAAAATACAGGGAATTTTATTTCTTATTTTCCTCTTTTAAAAAATGGTGATCACTCAAAGCACTATCTATGGGATATTTAAGGATGATATTTCAGGTATACTGAACCATTTAATTTGCTATAGCATTATTTGTTTTAAGTGTGTTGAGCTGTTTCTTATTTCTTTAAATTTTTCTAGCGATCAAATAAAATTAGTATAGTTTGCCTAATGCAGATCACACACAAGAGTACAGCGATTGTGGGTTTCTTGTTAATATAATACTGTATAATATGTGCAGGGAAAACTCAGTGAATTTTTTTTCTCCAGATTTGAGTGGCAATCCTGTATTAAATCTGGCTTTCTATTATCAAAAGAAATATATTTCTGTTCTTTGATTGTGAGAAACTAGATAATCTGGTACAATGTCAAATACCATGTTCATTTTTTGAACTCTATTTATAATGTCTAATGTGCAAAATTTATGACGTTTTATGCCCAAATATTTATGTGTAAACAATATCAAAATATTTTTGTATTGTAATTTTTATAACAATAAAAAAAAACATATATTAATTATAAAATATTTAAACATATTTACTCTGTATTTCCTCCCTCTCTTTGCACATCAGCTATCTTAGGGGAATATATTTTGTATAATTAACGAAAATTCTCATTGCAATATGGCCCAGGTACGATAAAAAATTGGACAATCCTGCTGTAAAACAATATTTTGTAATTTTTTTTTGCTAAATATTAGAGTGACACCGGAAAGTAATGTGTTTCGGTATATTTAATGTTTGTTATCAAGATTTTATTTTTGATGAATAATGTAAATTTATAATTTTAGCAACGACCTTTCTATGCCGGATCGAAAATGAATCGAAATGGATCGAATAAAATTAACTGGTTTTTAAAGCTAACAAATATTTAATGCTCCGAGACAACATTACTTTCCGGTCCTCCTAATATTAGTAAATGTCTTTTCTGATTCTGGAGTTCTGAAGTGCTGAAAAAAGCTATACAACTCAATTTAAATTGATAGACTTGATCAATATAACAGTTCACACATTTATTACAATTCCATAAAAAGCAACATCCATCTTTAATGCAACAGTTGACAATAATGCAATGTAGAGAACAGGGGAAAAAATGGTACAGTCGAACCCTGCTATAGTGAACAATCAGTTGTAGTGAACTTTTTTTAGTGGTCCTGTCTGAACTCCCATTTATATTATGTTATTTCAAATGCTAATAGTGAGCAGCTGAGAAATCGGTAGTTCGGTTATAGTGGACTCAAATTTCATTTCCACAAATTTTATTTTTAGTCCTTCAACCTTTATTTTCCAGGTGTTAAGTCTAAAAATAATAACATTCCCTTACAGGTTGTCATATTTCATTCTTTTATGCTTATCACTTTTAACTACAACAAAAAAGTTGTTAAACAGCACATTCTTTTCATACATTCTCTCCGGCTCTCTAACGTGGTCCCCAGCTTAATTCTTAGAGTCCTCTTATCTCTAGAAGTCCTACTTTTTACAAATCACCATTTGACAATCGAAAGGTAACTTTTTAACTTCTTTTACAGCTTCATATTCCTACATTATCGATTTAAGACAAGACTTTTTATTTTTAAAGCAGCGAAAATGGTGAATTTTGTAAAAAGGAAAAAAAAATTTGATAGAGGTTAAAGTTAAAATTATCCAATGCACTGAAGATGGAACCCAATCTATTGCAATTGGAGAAATTTCTCTTGTGAAAATCTACTGCTTCAAACATTTGGAAAAATTAGTCGCAGTTCTGAAGAAAAAAAATTTTTCTCTTTGAAAAAACTACGTTGAGGTGAAAGAAAAAGTGTAGAAATTGTGATGTTAAAATGGTTCACCATTCAGCGAGATAGAAATCTTCTTATATAGGTAATTTTTTTTTCTACAGAAAATGTGGATCAGAAAATACTGAATTCTTTGTATATTGTAGTTAAAAAAAATTGATAAATTCTACTTAAAATCAAGTTGTGTTTTTTCAAAAATTACTAATTTCTTTTGTAAAATTAAAACCAATTTTTAGTTGAGTATTTTTCGCTTTCCTTTTTGATTTATTATCTAGTTAATTAGATAATAATTTTTTAAGAAAATTGTGTAAAATTGAAATCCCTATATTCAATAATTCAACTATAATATGCTGAAAAATATTTGTCATTAAAGTTAGATATAGTGAGCCAATGTTTATAGTGGACATATTGCTGGGATCGCAGACTGTTCACTATTGCGCGTTTGACTGTCGAATAAAAATGCATTCTTTAGAAAATGAAGAAAACAGGAGAAGATTACTTTAGTTCAATTCTTCATAAACTGAAAGCATACCAACGGTGTATTAAGGATTTCATCATATGCATTTGATTACTGGAAAACGTGAGCTACATTGAAAAAGCAACTATAAGTTAACATGCTTGATCCCTCCATTTCATTATCGGGTGGTAAAAACAAACCAATTCAATTCTTTTGCAAAAATTAAACAGTTATAAATTGAATTGTAAAAGATAACTCTTAAAATTTTTTTAGCCAATTTTATTAAGAACAAATTTTTAAACTTTTAAAAACTGGTATTTGACAATAGTAAATTAAATACAAAATTCTTTTTCAAATGATTTTTCAATTAATTTCATCTATATCGATTTTTTAAACTTCTGGTCTAAAGTAAGCTGTTCTTTCTGTATTCTTCACATATAATTTGTGAAATAAAATATACTTTAGTACACAAATCAGTATTCAGTCACATTTCCTTTTGTACATCTGAGTAAAAAACTCAGCATTTTTTATTCATTTTAATGTTTCCTTTCTTTAAAATGAAACTACTTACATAGTTGAACAGAAGCTATACATCATGCAACTTAGAGGAAAAATAAAGACAGCCACCCCTCCCCCCTACTCATTACAATCTTCCCTGCCTGTGAAGTTTATCTATGCAACGAACATTTTTTCAACATACATTCCTGTAATTTTAAATGACTTAAAAATTAGGACGGAATTATTTAATTGTTTCTGAGAAATAGACTTTTTTAAAATTTTATTTCTTAGTAACTATTAAACCGATTTTTTTTATTCAAATTTTAAATTTTTTCAGATAAAATTAGATAATTATAGAAGGTTTAAAAATTTGTATAACTTACAATAAAAATTTTTTCCGATCATTAATAAGTTATGCAGAATTAAAATTTATTTATTCTTTTATGTAATTATCTTAGGAATAAAAGAGTTTCATAATAGTTACTTACGTAATTTTAACTTTTTTTTAAAAAAAATTGAGAGATATGCCAAAGTACTCAAAAAGTAAAATTAAACTATGAAGTTTAAATCAGACCAAAAAAAGTAAGTTTTTAGTTTAGTATCTAACTCACAAGAACAAATGCTTAGTCATATAATTTTTTTCACAATCAATCATAAATTTTTTCATAAAATTATTAGGTCTAAATAAAATTACCATAAAAGTGCTTTTTAATTCCTAGAGCAGAATATAATTTAAATAGATAGAGTAATGTTTGATAAACAATGCTAAAAAAAATTTTTCACATTTTAAAAATCGTGCATCACAAAATTCTTTTCAAATGGGTAATTTTTTTTTAATATGTAATACTTTTAAGACAATTTCAATCTGTATTAAATCGATATTTTGTATGACATATGTTAAAACTGATTACATTTTTATTTCAAAACCGTGTTATTGAAATTATGTAAAAAAGATAAATGATTTTCAAGCTATACACTAAGTCAAAATCTTATCATTACATTTTAAACGAAAGTGAAGTGTTACTTAATATTACTTTTGATTACGTAATTGAGAAATTCTACTTATACCCAAATAATTAAATTACAGCAGGAAAAAAAAAGGATGGAATGCTTTCCAAATCTGTAATATTCATTTATTAGTCCCAAGAATATTTGCGAGTATTTATGTGAATGTACAACAGCAGGCTAATCTTCCCCACATTATGGGGTTAACATTCACGACGGGCACTTACAAAACCTAATTTTTTATATTTTTTATATCTCTGTTTGGTTCATAAGTTAATATATTTGTGCACCAGTTGGAATAAACGAACATGCTTATTTAAATAGGTTCACAAATTTTATTTCTTTGTTATAAATCTATATATATATTTTAAAATTCTTAACTATGCTCATTTTCTTCTCCTTAATCAATAACATATTCTTCCTTAAATCTTGCACCCGTTACTGGTGAATAATTTTTACTTTTTTTTAGCAAGTTAACACACTATAAACATCAATACTTAAAATATATTCAATAATTAATAACAATAATAAAAATTCTTATTGTTCCAGCGCAAATGCCATTTAGATTAAAAATATAATTTTTCTTTTCTCTAAAGTAGGGAAACGATTGCGATTTTTCATTTGTCAATAGTAGTGTTCACTACAACCAGCAAAGCAAAGAGGTACAGTTAGCAAAACACCACACTATCGTAGGTGTCATATTTACAATCATAAATAAATAGGTACTTACAGCACCTATTTATCAGTAGGAAATGATAGGAAAGCAGCTTTAAAGCATTTTAAACATAACAAAAGCCATAACGCGTACCCTTTAAAATGTAATTGAGACTACATCAATATTGTAACTTTTTTAAAACCTGTAAGTATTGAAAAAATTTATATTTAAAATATAGAAATAATCACTTTTTATTGTTTTTATGAGTTAAGTTCATAGTAATTTAATGACATTTAAAAATCAAATTTTATTGAATTTTAATTTGGATTATGTTTGTTAATAAGCAAAAATCAGGAAAGATTTAAAATGTGTTTTATTGTAATTACCTCTATCAGGGGTTTCCAACTTACATGAGGCCGGGGGCCGCAATTAAAAACACCAGTTAAATGGCGGGCCACAACTTTATCAAAATTTTATATAGGACTCTTTTATGTTTGAAGGAACATTAAATATTGCTGTCAGATTTTTATAAAAGTTTTTTTAATATTGAAAAAGAAAAGCAAAACAAAATAATAAGCATTACAAATAATGTTTGTTACGTATCATTTTGAATCTTCTCTTAATCTGAAACTTAGTGACAAGATTTTTTTTACTTTCAAATTTAATTCCGTGATAAATTAAAATTTTTTTTGACTTATTAGGAATTATAACAACAACTAAAAAATTCTCGAGCATCTGAAATTAATTTTTTTTTCTTCTCCGCTCATGCGATATTCAATTCAAGGAATTTAGATAAAACATGATATTCATTCCCTCTTTTATGCAGTTTAAAATTTACAAAAGTAAATAATTTCGTCCAAAATGAGAAAAGCTAAATTGGAGAATTTCTGATACGCACATGCTAAATTCTATTCACAAAATAAGGAAAAGAAATAAAAAACGAGAGCAACATACACGATTATTTTTGTATTTGAATAAATATTTTCTTGGATGCAAAACCTGAGAAATAAATTTTTTGCACTGTTGGTATGTTAAATTTCACAGATGACAAAAAAAAGTAGTTTTTTTTTCTTTTTTTTTCTTCCACAGAAAAAGGCTTCGAGGGCCAGAAGTGTGAAACCCCTGCTCTATATCAACACATAGTCGCTATATTTCTTTGCGTTTTACAGTTTTCCTTCAACTTTTTTCCACTTCAATTCGTACTGTCTTCATTTAAAACAGCTTATTAAGAAATTCTCAAGTACATGCCGGAAAAAAAACGTTTTTATTAGAAGAAATTTAGCTTGAAAAATTGTTATGCCAGAAAATACCAGGTGTTATTTAATATTAAAAATATTATCTAAGTAAAATAATCGAAAATGAATTATTTTTTTTTATTGCAAAAAAATGTTAGGATGCGTAAAATATAAAAGAAAACCTTTAATGAGTGAATAATTATAAATTTTATTTAGTTCCTTTAGTCCATCATTTTTTTTTACTTATTTTAAATTTTCTTTGTGTTTAATGTTTAAATGCAGTGACATACATAAACTAAGGTGTGCACCACAGCAAAATTTATAAGTGAGCCCTATCTTTTACTACAAAATAAGTTACATTATGAAAAAAAACCACTACGAAGAAGAGGTATTCGGGTATTTATAGTCAATAATTTTATTTTTATTAAGATAATGAAAATCTTAATTGCGATTATAAGGCGGAATTTAGAAATGCTTACTGAACTGAAACATTTCATACACTTATACTAGCTTACCACTTTGAAATAAAATTAAAATTATAAATTACAATAATTATATTCAAAGTTTAGTTATGAGTCAATATTATTTATAAAATGAATTAAAAAATATCTTATAAATGTTTTTTTTTTGTAACTTATTGCGTTATTTTTTCCGAAGCGTGCGCCTTCAGTGTTCGTCTTACTGCGCCATGTGTGTTGCAAGGGGGCTATTTATGCCATTGTTTAAATGTTTGCCTATTACACAAAGTTCATCAAGGATGAAAAGTTAATTTTTATCAACATTTCTTTATTGTTTGTGTAACAATTATTTTTTATCTCTTTACTTGCTGTTGGAAATAATGTACAAGTCCTTTTGAAATCTGGAATTACAAATACGTTTTTTACTCTTACTCTTAACGTTCCCGAAAATGTTATGTCTTGAAAATAAATACTTGTAAACAATTGAACAAATAGTAATTCAACTCATAAGTTCCTACGGTCCTTTTTGATGGACATCAAAAAAAGAAAGATAGGATATTTTAAAACTAATTTTTCAGTTGATATAAATATGATATTCTATAAAATAGTATAAAAAATTTAGACTTTTACCGAGTCAAGCATTTATTTCTAGTATATATATTATAAATATATGTTATCAACCCACTGCATATATTTTCGGGGGAGGGATTGTAGCCCCATCAACCACCCCCTGGTTTACATCATTCCTTTTCGAAGATCAGAGAAAAAATTGCTGTTGTCTTAAAAATTGAGTGAACTATGTTCTCGTCATGAAAAGGAAAATAGTTATGCTACCTTTTTTTTCATAAATTCCTTCCCTTTTTATTGTGTTTTTCCATTTTACTTAAAGTAATACAATCATAAAAGGTACGCGTTCAGCTAACACAGAGCAACATAAAATATATTTTTAAAAACACATTGCTTGATAATTGATAATTATAGGCTCTTTAATCGTGTAACAGTTATTTGTTTGGACCAATTTTACTGCCTGGTTAAAGCCAAAAATTCATCCCTCGTCTTTGGATCTTCTCTGAACACTCCCAGCATCGTGCTCGTAATCGTTTTAGAGTTGAGTTTCTGCACACCCCTCATCACCATGCACATATGCCTAAAAAGGAAAAAAAATATCTAAGTGAAATTAAGTATAATTTAGTGAAATTTAAATGTAAACAAAAAGTTAATTGAAATTGTTTTTATAATGTCATGAATTTTCTTAATACTGAAGCTGCAGTTCTAGGTAGTTACAAAGATAGGATTTTAATTATATATATGTATATATATTATGTATGTATAGTTCAGGCACCGTATATATATAGTTCAAGCAGGTTTCAGGCACCAGGCTATACGCAAATATTATTTATTGAAACATATTCCTAAAGTATCACAAAATCGTTGTGCTCCTGAATAAAAGTTAGGAAAAATCTTGCAAACTAAATCCGTAAAATGTTTCATTTTAGGGAATAAGGGAAATCTTAGTATTTGTAATTGTTTTATTAAATAGGTCCAGGGAAATTTAGCAGGGGCTAAAAAAATAAAAATAAAATACAATTAACTTACGTTGCTTCAATTACTACTCCAACTCCAGCGGGTCCAATAGCTTCGGTAATGGCGACAGCAATTTGTTTTGTGAGCCGTTCTTGAACTAAAAATAATTAAAAGAACAAGTATGTTAAAATTAATTATAAAGGAATTGACACACTTATTTTGAGTTGGATTTTTTACTGTAAACAATGTAATAATATCAAATTCCAGTATTTAAATTTGATGAAATAGTAAAAGTTTATATCTTGTTGATCTACTTGGCCAAATTGTTTTAAAAAAAACTTATACACTAAGGAAAAACTAACTAGATGTCAAAATCAGCATTAACCCTTTGACGCCGATGAGACACTG
This sequence comes from Parasteatoda tepidariorum, assembly GCF_982258835.1. Classification (NCBI taxonomy): domain Eukaryota; kingdom Metazoa; phylum Arthropoda; class Arachnida; order Araneae; family Theridiidae; genus Parasteatoda; species Parasteatoda tepidariorum. The sequence continues at coordinate 44,739,783 of NC_141761.1, read as the reverse complement.
GTGCCCCTTTTATGTATTTTGTTCTGACTCTCTAATTACTAGCAAAAATATGCTTTGGTATTTTTTAATTATAAAAATGCAGCTACTACGAAACATCCGTTAGATTATAGGAATTACATTTGTACTAAAACATGAAATCCCAAGTAAAAGTTGTTTAAGAAAAGTTTTTTTTTTTCATTCGTAATAAAAACAATTATCAATTATTGATTTTGTTTATTAAAGAAATTTTAATGATGAATTTTTTCTTATTTCTAATGATATGATGAATAACTGTAAATGACTGTTTCTCTTAGAGCAAGTAAATTGAAATGATTGTTTAGAAGGGATCCCTATTTGGAGGATTTTACCTTTAACGAGAGGAAAAAAAAAAAAGAAACTCGTGTCTCTTACTGCTTTTCATTACCATAAATTGTTTAAATGCTAAATATAATATTTTTGACTTATTTTGACCAAAATAATGAAAAAAATGTTCAGTAAACAATCTTCGTCAAAGGGTTATAAAAAATTAAGCACAAAATTGTAAGTTCGGAAAATTTATTTTGTAACACATATCTCCGGTATTTACAATTATTTTTAATAAGGAATATCCTATTTTAGACAGTTAAATACTCCCAAATATTTTTCACAAAAGAAAAGTTTCAAGAATTCTTAATATTGGTGTTAAAATATGGTATTAAAAAAATGCTCTTTTTAAAATTTCTAAACCAGAGAGAACACTATCGATCCCGATGAGATTTGTTTATAAGGGTCTCAAGTGAAAATTTCACGAAATTCCGAGACTAGTTTTGGTGGAAGGGAGGGGGGGGGGAAGAAAGGAAGAAAATTAAATAGTGATATTTAGACGCTTTAGGTATCGTTACTTTTGTAGTCTTTAATGTGGATTCGAATGAAACCCACCACAAAACTATCGAATCAATAACTAAGAAGTTATAAGGGTTTTATGTATAAAAAGCACAGTTATGTATTAGTTCCTATTTATGCAACTGAAATTGCTGTCAATATAATTTAGGTGTTGTTTCCTAAGTAGCTGTTAAAAATGAGATCAAACACTTGTCATTTAGACTAATGGTTCATAAGTGGCAAGTGTTTTTGTGTGCAAAATGGCTTGTGCTTATTTTTGCACCTGACATAGCTGTTTACTTTCAATTCAAAGAAACGGTGTATTGCTGCTGATGAAGTTCTTTACCTTGAACTTAACGAATTATACCGGAAAGAATTTAAACTATAGTTTAGAAGTTATAAAGGTTTTATACACAAAAACACTAAACTTTTGTACTTGGTACCTATTTACGTACCTGACATTGTTATCAAAACAAGTTAGGTATTATTTCTTAGTTTTTTTTTTACTCTGAATGAAGTGGGACGACTAGTCTCATTTGATTCATAGAATATCTAGGAAACAATACCTCACTTGTGTTATTGCAAGATCATTTCTGTAAGTACAGAATTGTACTTTTTGTGCACAAAATCTTTACATATTTTAAACTATTGGTTTTTATCGTCATGTGGAGGGTCTCATTCGACTCACCGTAAAAAAAAAAAAAAAAAAAAAAAAAAAGAAGAAAAAAAAAGCCCACCAGAAACACCTTTGTCTAAATATCAGGATTTAAGATTTTTCCCACTTTTGCTTTCTCTTTTCCTCTGGCTAGGAAACTTATCATGGAGCTTAGTGGAATTTTTATGTCAGGCAATCTGAGATTCCCGTAATAAAACAATGAATCCCGCCTTGTTATTTTGAATCTATACCTAAGCTTGGGTTGTCTCCGACCAAAGATGAAAAATGAAATTCGAAAATATTATATTTAATTTTTTAAAAAGTATCGAATTAATTGTATTAAACGAAGTGTGCTAAAATTTTCATTTATTAAAATTAAATTGTTTGATCTGATAAACTTTTCTCACAGCTGTTTTTCTATTTTTAAAATTCGTTTCTTATGATATATTTATGAAATATTTACTCTTTATGTAGGATTTCTTAAAATTTTTAACTCGAAATTACACGAAAAATGTTCACACGATTCCTCATGTTGTATGGTATGCTATAGGAAAATGTAAATGTTATATAGGTTGTCATATTGGTTAAAAACTAGGTTGTTTTATAGGTTTAATGCAGGGTTCGTGATTTTTTTAAAAAAAATAAAAAAAGTCATATTTTTTTTTGATTTAAATCGGATTTTTTTTATTTAAATTGATTTTTATTCAAATACACTGTAAGAACTTTCGTTTATGATTTAAAAAACTTTGTAAATGTTTAATCAAAATTAAATTAATATTAAAACTATATTATAACAATATCTTAGAAGCTCTAACTTACTAAAATAGTTTTTCATAATTTTGCATAGAAACCTTCCTGAAATAAATGCATAATTGAAATTTAAGGACTAGATGAAATAGAAAATTTAAAGAATACTTCAGGGGTCTGTCTAGGCTTTTCTGAGAGGTATACCTATTTTGTGAAAATTTAGACATAATTTGTGAAAATTAAAAATCATATACAAAATTCAACACAAAAATATTGTAAAAAATATGGATTTATCGTTTCTTACGAGACACAAAAATAAAATTTTAAGAAAAAATAATTTGTGAAATTATTCTACAGTTTTTCCTAAAGTAAATTTGGCTTGGACAGACCCCTGTACTTTAACTATTAAAGCAAAGTTTCAATTTGCAAACCATAATTTTAATTTAAAATTGCGGTTTCTTCTCTTTTTTTCTTGATTTTTAAAATGACAAAATAAATGTAACAGATTGTAATTATAAATGTAGACATTCATCAAAAAATAAATAAATATTTAATCTATATATTTTTATATTAAAATAATTACTTTTAATTCTATATCAAAATAGATAAGTTAAGCTAAAAATTTTTTTTTAAAAATTCTATGCACTCATTGGAATTTTTTTCCACAAAATTCCTTTATAGAAAATCAGATAATGTCAAAAATACTGTAAACATATTATTACCCTATTGCTAACATAACCCTACTGCTTCAAATAGACTTTGAAGAGAAGAATGACACTATATCAGGAGAAAAATATCTGAATTCATCAGCCTTTTTTTTTTCTTTTTCTACTATTGGCATATCAGAGTAATTTCTTTTAAATATAACCTCAAGCTTCAGAAATATACATTTTCCACCAATAAAATATAATGTAGATTTCAATTCCTCGCTTTTTCATTCGAAAGGTGGAATTTTAATTAACATTATTTGCATTATTTTTTGAAAAAAAATCATGCTTATTAATTACTTTCTACAGCTATGCAAGTCTATATTAAGACAGCATTAAATGTTTACTTTAATCTGTACTTTCAATCTGAAGAATCAAAACATTTTTAAAAATGTAATTTCAAGTGTGTTGGGATTTAACAAACACCAAGAACGAAAGTAATTTCGTTAACTAAAATTAATTAATGCAGCAATTTATTTAAAATAAATTTTAAAACTAAGAAAACAAAATAATAGAAGTATCAATAATTTAAAACACTGATTTTTAACTTTTAAAATCAATATATATATTTGGAAAGAAATAATTGATTTTCAATGAATTTTTTAAAAAAATCATTTGATTTAAATCATGATTTAAATCGTGATTTAAATCAAGCTGATTTAAATCAACAAACCCTGGTTTAATGCGAATTTAAAATTTAAGTACTTATTTCAATTTTAAAGGCTTTGCTCTCAACAATCCTCTTCTTACCAATGCTCGCTTAAATGTCACAGTTTTCGTTATATTACTTGTAAAGAATATTTATTAATTAATTTTGATTTCAAGATTTTGATCCTTGATAGCGAAGCTGATCCATTGATTTCGGATTGTGTCTAAAAAAGGTTAAGAATATAGGCCTTAAGACTAATGATAACATTTGTTTATTCGAAAGTTACTTTCATATATATACAACACCTCCTAGAAAAGAGTAGGCCTCTGCACGGGTTACCATAAATATCCTTTAGTAGTCCAAACGTAATGACATACGCCGTATTTTCAACCACTGCGCAGCTTAGTACCCCGAACGTAATGACATCTTTCTTATTTTTCATCAACTGCGCAGTTAACTTCGTCACATCGGACTACTAAATTGATCCGTGCTGAGGCCTTCATACTTCTAGGAGGTGTTGATATATATGGGTCATTCTCACGAAAACTGTCATTTTTCAGTTCATAAAATCCCAAAAAAGTAAAGTGAATAAAAAGCTCTGAAACTTTTTATATGAATAGAAATATGTAATGGCATTATAAAGAAAGTATATATCCTATAAATTATACTTAATATTTAAATTAATTAATTTTTTAAATAATTAATTTATAATTAATTAATTTAATAAATAAATTAATTAATTTAATAAATTAATTTATTAATTTTTCAATTTATTTTTCAAATTAATTAATAAGTAAATTAATTATTTTCACTATTTAAAAAGTGAGGGAATGACACTAATAGTGAGGGAATGATATTTTATTTTAATACATGTTTTTATCTAAGTTACATCTACCTAAAGTTTGAAAATGATAACATACTAAGTATATCTAGTATTTATTATAATTTAGTCTTATATATTAAATAGTTTTTACAGGTTTGGGAAATAAAATTGGCTGGCACGATTGAACAAAAAAAATTTAATAATTTACTCATCTTGAATCATTCCCTCACTTCAGCGTCATTCCCTCACTTTATACACTAGTGAGGGAATGACGAATTCAATAAAATTTGAAAATAACAGTTAGGCCTAATTAATTTCTGAAGTCAATCACATACAATTATATTCATACAAGAAAGCAACATATAATTATCCACTTTCTCGATGAAGTTGTATTTTATTTTACTCTAAAAAATGACATGAGGGAATGACAAATGTAAAAAATTTTACCTGGTTTGATTCATTCAAATTTATTCCACAGCAAAGCTTCTTTAAGTGGAAGATGGAAACATACTGCAATTTTGTTCTATGATGCCAGTTGTTAACTTCTGAAGTTTTTATTAAAATATTTTTATTCTAAGAAGATTGCAGGTGATAAGAACATTGTTGTGAGGGAATGACGCGAAACACTGGGGACAAAGTTTAAAATAGTGCTGTGTTAATATTTTTATCAGAAATTAAATTTAAAATTGATTTTCTGAATTCTATATTTCAGTATTCTGTAATACAAAACACGAATTTGTAAAAAAAAAAAATTGTTTCAGAAACAATTTTTTTCTTTTCTTAAATCAGCAGTGGGGACAAGTGAGGGAATGACATATTGGTATATTTTAATTACCTAAAACAAATAAAAAATGAAAATTGATAATTTTATTTTTATTCTTTCGTTAGCTTGCATTCTGAAGGACACTTTCCCTGAATTTTTTTTTTCGTAAGCTGTAAAACAAACATAAAATATATTGGGGACATGAAAATGACTGTTTTTGTGAGAATGACCCATATATATATTTTTAAATTATAGGATAAGATTTATGCATTGCTGGTATTTTCTTAATTTTTTTTTAAGTATTTAGTTTTAAATACAATTTAAAGAGTACGCTACTTTTATCTCTCGCTATTCCTCTGGCTGGAGTTATAATCGTTTTATTTTGTCTGTAAAACTGTTTCCCTGCCTGGCGGTGTAAATGCAGGGAAAACAGCTCGGAGGTAACGATTGAACTTCAAACGAAATTCCTTTTCGGCATTCGTTGTCTTTCTTTCGTTTCTGGCTTTGAAATAATTTTTATTCTTCTGTGCGAAAATGTTTGTTTTTGTACAACTTTCACTTATTTATTATGTAAATTTTTTACCGTTTCCATTGCGGTGTAAAATTTTAACATCAAGGAAGAATCTACAAAATTATTTCCTAGATTAAATCACTTTATTTAATTAGAATTTATTCTTTTTAATTGTAAAAATTGAGAATCTAAAAATGATCAACATACCTTGTAATCTTCTACTGTATACTTCAACTATTCTAAAACAAGCAAATAAATAAAGTAAATAAAATAAAAATTCAGATAAACTAATCTAATAGTAATCTAATCTAATCTAATCTGATAATCTTACCTGGCTAACTTGCTTAATCCTAGAACCTTTTTGTTTGGTAAATATCCCACAGATACCTGTAAAGGAAATTTGAACGATAAGTACCAAAGTCAAAATATTGTTTCACTTAAACACAGTATCCAAAAAAAAGAAAAAAAAACAATTCGTTTTACAAACAAAACGATTACATTATTAAAATTAAAGTTCTTGAAAATTTTCTTGCTTCTGAATTACTTTATGATTCTACTTTTCAAAATCTGCAATTATTTGCTTCATATATTCAGTTCTAAGAAGATTTAAAATCCACAACACATTTAAAAATTTACATGCAAATCATTCGTTGTAATTTGCGAATTTTATCTTAACAATATTAATATGAATTAAACTTAGCAATATAAAATAAACTTGGTTAATTTAATAAACTTAGCAATATTACGGATGAATCACATTATACATTCTATAGTTTTCTGTAAAATGCAGCTAGGCTGTGATTAAAAGTTTCAGAATTTGTAAGTAAAAATGATTTAAAGTATATCTACAAAATTTTAAAATGCATGGATTTAAAATAGTCTGCTCAGGAATTCCATATTGTATGAAATTATCTGCAGGAGCCTATATTTTACATAACATTTTAAAAATTCATTCTGAAGATATTCTGTAGATGATGAAATCGGAATGCATTTGACCCGCTTTTTTCGGCCTAATTCTGCAGAAAAGTAGAGAATTCATTCTTTGGATTTTAAATCTTAATGTAATTCTAATTAATTTTCTTAATTTTAAATATATGAAGATTTCTCATAATCTTATAGATTATTAGAAATCTTCATACTATATAACGAAAACTTTTAATCTAAGTGTGTGGTAAACATCTTATGAAACCACTAAGTTCCATGGAGCTGGGTGCATGCTTTAACCGAGAGGGCTACTTTGTCAATCTCATGACCGACTGAAAGGGGGTTTGAATCCTAGCGTTGACAGCACAATATTTACTCCATTTCTTCAACACGTGAGGAGATTCCAAGGTTCTGTACTATTGGCATACGAAACTCTCATTTACGCATAGATGGCAGTATCACAGAATTTTTTGAAACTAAAATGTTTAGTATTTTCCACGATAGCTGAGAGTCGTTGAAATTTTTTTTAATATTTTTCAGAGAATTTAGGGAATTTATTTTAAAAATTTTTTGTAGAAAATAAAATTCGTTGATAATTAGAAGAAAAAGTAGGCTTAAAGAGCGGGTCTTATGCATTCAGAATTTTTTCAGATTTTTTCTAAGAAAGTCTTCAGATTACTATTAGTGGGGGATTTCTTCATTATTGTTGTTAAAATTTGACTACTCTATTTAAAGTGGACAATTTAGTGTCAACTTGAAATAAATTATTCATTCGAAGAGATGTCTCATCAAAGTTTTCCCAGAGTATGTTTGAATTTTTTTCTTCTTCTTTTTTTACAATTTTCAACATGAATCGAGTAAGAGCTTAGTTAAATTTATTTACTAACCTCTACTTAATTAAAACTAATAGAATTTTCATCAAAATTCTTTTAGAGCTGGTTTTCTAATATCTTAAAAGGGTTACATAAATCCATCACAGGTTTTCACATTTTACGTATTTACATGCTTCATTTCTTTTCCCGTGGAGTCGTCCTTAAACATTTGGCGGGTGGAAATACATCATAGAAAATCCGTTATTTTAAAATTCGATTAGTTTCTTATAGTTTTTATAGTTGTTATTGTTGTGGCTTATCCTCCAATGTCTGACGAAGTCAGACAAAGTCCATCAGACCATTGACTATAAGAAAATCGAGGACCAGAAAGGGGGATAAGTATATGTCCTCTTTGGAAAGTCCCAAACAGTCCAGGATGTGTTCGGGAGAAGCCTGCTCAGTTTGACATTTGGAACAGACCTCGAAGATTCTCCTGCCTTCGTAAAACGAGAGAATTTTTGTGTGACCGCTTGCTAATCTGGAAACTGCGGTTTTAGAAGCTCTGTCACAATTGAGGGCGAATGAAGAACCTGGCTCTTTGCCCGTATACCAGTGATGGCGGTGAGGGATCTTCCACCCCTTCGAAATTTCAGAATTAACTATGGATTGATGTTCTAGGAAGGTAAGAGCTGAAGAGTTATAGTTTTTAATTCAGGGTAACTGTATTCGAAATGAATCAAAAATCATTTTTTTTGTATTATTAATTGGAAAACTACTGTAATAATTTATAAACTGATACAAAACTGAGATAAAATAATGAAAAAAAGATCAAATTTTGTATTTTAATATTCATTTTAAAGTCAATGCATCCGGAATTCAGAAAAAGCGAATCTATATTTAACGTGTCTAGTTAAAGTAGAAAATTAGTTAGATTACACTTCTACTTTTGTGTTATTTCTTTGAAGGTACAAGTACCCATATTTAACCTCTTGCTATTTTGCAATAAGGTCGCTTGCCTAGTCACCAGAGATTCATTTTGTTCACAATATAAAATTTTCTTAGCCAAATACAAACATTAAAACATGTTCGTAAAATCACGAAGATGTTAAAAACTTAAGTTTACTGGCTTTAAAAGTATCTTCTTTACCAAAAAATAATTTTTGGTAAGTGATTTTAAAATAATATGAAATGTTTTTGTTTTATAAAATATTTTTGAATCATAATTTGTGACTTCAACATCGAATATGTTTCGCTGGCTTAAAAAAAAATTCAGTTGACAACGTATTAAGTATTTAAAATCAAACATATATAAATGTAACTTATTAGTAATTACATGTTACAGTGTTATCATGTTTATTAATAATCCAGTGACATACCTTTCCTATGAAGGGAACTAAATGATGCTCGCACATTGAAAACATTTCAATATCTTTGACGATTACCATTTCATCATGGTCTTCTTCAAATATGGCATCGTTAAGGACATCTGAAAATACAAAAGTTCATGTTTGTTAAATGTTGAAAGAGTTAGCAAATTATGAAGTTAATCGGCCCATTATTCAAGAAATGAATGCAAGAAAATGGAAATCTCTTCCTGCTATGAGGTTATGAATTACTGGACTAATAATAATACTTATTTTTAAGTAATGATGCATAATTTTAAATAAGAATATTAATAAGAAATAAGAATTACAGGAAAAAAGCATGAAGCTAATAGTGTTTTCATGCCTTTAATATAAACGTAAAATTTTAATGATCAGACTATGTGTTTTATTGTACATATTGTAATTAATTATAAACGCTAACTCGCATAATGAAAACTTTCAAAGCAATAATCGAGCTATTTTAAAGGCAGATACTACAAAAGACTAAAAAAATTATATTTTATTTTGTATATTTTATTTTTTGATTTTAAAGAAACTTTTAATAAAAAATGTTTTGAAGATTTACCATATTTTCCTGTGTGTAAGGACGACTCTTCAAAATGGTGGAATTTGCACGCATTAGATGTATATAAGGACTTTTGAATTCACAATTATTGAAAAACAAATCTTTAGTCTATTACGATGATTCTGCAAGCAAAGCGTCTAACATCACGGTAGATCAGACGCATTTCAAATTTTTCAAATGACTAGTACGAACTCAAAAGACGCACGGAATGTTCTAAACATTTTTATCTTCTTCACATGGACATTTTGATTGTGTTATAATTGTGTTACGTATGCTTGAATTTATTATTCAGATGTGCTAATTTTTTCGACAAAGCAACATTTAACATGTTTTGGGGAAAATAACATCTAATCTAAATGTATAACCAGAATTTAAGTTGGCGTCAACTTTAGTTGGTATTAAGATATGCAAAAATTCAACTTTGCCCACGAATAATACAGTTTCTTTAGACTACAGTCGAAATTCTTTCCCCTTCCAAAGTTATTCTTGAATGGCATTATTCTTGAATATTGCATGTGAAAATTTGATGTGTTGAAAGAGACAGACATCGTGGTTGATAAGTTGCATCTATAACCTGTATTTTTTAATTGATTCGTTTCAACACTAACTGGAACATAAAACCAGTTTTTTCTCAACAGGGATTTGTCATAAACGAACTCAAATTTACCGATTATGAAAATTGTGTGAAGCAATTCCACCGCCACATACGGGGTAATTAGACATAATGATTTCATTGAAGAATATGTCTATTTTCTAATGGTAGATTTTCCCCCATTTTTTTTAAAAGAAAAGGATATTTCAAACACAAATATCTTTATATAAAGTGTTTAGATTAAAATATTAATTTATTTACTTGCGTTGGTTGCGGGGCATTAAAGTCATTCACTCATAATTTTTTTTTTATATAAACCAGATAATATTTCTGCTAGACTTCATTACCATTGTAAACAAAACACAAAATGCGTAATAAAATCCCATTTTTCAATCTAAATGAAAAAAAAAAAATGATTTCTTAAGAAATATACACATATATGTTACTATGTTTAGCACTTTAACTGCCAACTTTTAAATGTTCAATTTTGTAACTTTCATAAATATTAGTTAAAGGGTTTAATTTAATAAAATTATTCTTAAATAAAAATTAAATTAGTGTTTGACATCGGAAACACTTAACCGAAATACTAGAAAGAGGAGCTCCAGTTAAATTTTCAAAACTTATAGCTTTACAAAAATTGATCCTTTACTTTAAAAAATCCAAATCTTCATCACCTTTATTCAATTTTATTAATATTAAATATTTAATCAACTAGTTTCGATATATTTTAAAAAGTGTATGATAAAAATTGCCAGTGTTATGGTTAATTTAGGGCTATTACACAGTTTGCCCCGTATGTGATGCAGGTAAATTAATTATTGTTCAAGATGAAAAAAGTAACTACATCGTATTTATATCCAATGTGAATATCATATTTATAACAAAGATTAAATAAATGAAAACTCAAGATGTACCACTGTAAGTAGAATTTATGATTACTAATATTACATGCACATGGCTTGAAATTGCATTTTAAGCATCCACAGAAAAACAACAAAAAATAAAGAAGTCACGGATTCACAAAACCAACTTCCTGCATATTAATATTAACTTAATTTAAAAATATTATATTTCTTTATATAATTATGTTTATTCATGTGAAATAGATGTAGGATGTGTTTACTACTTTTATTTTATTTAGAAATACCATTTACGCAAGAAAAATTCCCTTTTTCAATGAAGAAATTAAGAAGATAATCTTTTATGTCAAGGTGCGGGACACAAAAGCAATATTTTTTAAGGCTGGCAAAGTAATTGAGAAGTTTCTTAGAAATAAATGTTACATTATGAATATTAGATTTAACAAACACTATAAAAACTGTGATGTAATACCTATCCGAATTTAATGTTGAAAAAATTGTGTGAATGATTAATTAATGTCAAGTTAATACCGAATCGAGCGTTCTTAAGCAATTCAAAGTGTGGCGTTAAATATTAACACCGATAATTGATAAAGCTTGCATCAATCTTCAACTCGTTGGTGTGCTTTTCGCAGCTACGTAAATTTGGCGAATAATTAGTGTGGAGCTGCGATGGCTCAGGGAATAGAGCGTTCGCCTTCCAATGAGGCGAACCGGGTTTGAATCCCAGTCGATACGAATTCCGCGTCTGGCTCGCATCGACCACACTGCTGACGTGAAATATCCTCAGTGGTAGACAGATCATGGGTTAGAGTCCCCTTGCCGTCAGGCTAACCGTGGGAGGTTCTCGTGGTCTTCCTCTGTAACGCAAATGGGAAGAAGTTCCATCAAAAAGTCCTCCACGAAGGCAAATCTCTCCCAATACTCGATCCAGGACTTCCCTTGTCTTCTGGATTGGGTTCAAAATTACAAGGCTACGGAGTTGAACATTAATAGTCGAAAACCCATAAAATTGGGTTGGGTGTTCAACGACGGTTATAAAAATAAAATAATTAGCGTAGAGGCCGGCATAATTTGGTTGGTAGGGCACTGGACCTATATCCAAGAGTTCGTGGGTTCGATCATAGCCGGCCGAAGACTCCCCGTTTAGTGAATGGTGACTGATGCACGTTAAATCTGTCGAACCTCCATGTTCCCATAACAAATCAATACCTCTGGGGATACTGATCCAGGAGTTTCTTTGTTTTCTGGATTGGTTCAGAATTACGAGGCTTCAGAGTTTAACATTAGTTGTCGTAAACCCAAAATTGTTTTGGCTGTTCAACGACGGATATAAAATTAAATAATTAGTGTTCATTTAAACTATTTAGCTGAATTCCTGCGTGAAATGATAGTAAAGCATGTTTTTAACATATTACAAATGCTCTTTGACCATTTGTAGAAGTTTAAAGTAGAAGTTTAAATTTATGCAATTTCAAGAAGTTTACAGTATGGCTGCCGAGATGGCGGTATTTTTACATGAAGTAAAATAGGAGTTATTCTTGTATTCAGATGTAATTCACAAACTGGATATAGCCTATTGAATACCAAGAGTAAGTTTCAGTTCTCTTTACAGATTGATAAAAAACATTGAATGTGGTTGATTATTTGTCAAACATTTATTATTAATCAAGCATACTGTGTGTATGTTTGATTAGCAAAATAATTTTATTTTAAGTTTGTATATATGCATCCTAAAAGTATGATTCTTTCTTTATATTGTCGTAAAAATAACTTTACTGATTCTTATGTGTATCATATCTTACTGTAATTTTAAATTTAGTGTTATTAAATAAAAAACATGATAGCTACTTTAAACCAAGTAGTGTAAAAGTGATGTTTAGATGCATATTTTGCGTATACATTGCAAATTTTACACAAAACAGTAAAAAAATTTTGACACACATTCGTTTTCTAGGCAAAGTTATCGACCTATATTAACATTAACGATAATATATTTTTTATTTTCCACCAAAAGAAATGATTTCTTTATTAATTTCTTTCTGACTCTCATTTCAATTTAATCTCTACATTGAAATCAACAAGCATCTCGGCAATTATTTAAAAGTAATTTTACTGTCGAACTCAATCAATTTAATGGAAAGAGAAATCTGTCGTTTCTGAACAATAACGACTGAAATTTCCATGGAATAATAAAAAATGAGTGTATTAAAGAGAAAGAATCACAGTTTCAGAGTTGTGAAGCTGGAGAAATTCTTGATATAGGTATTACGCATCTCCTGTGGCGGATACGGTTACGGAACGAGAAAAGGAATGCTTCATTTTGGTCTCCTAGGAAACATCTCCAATGGAGCACGCCTCCTGTCTTTTAATTTGATTGGATATTCGTCTCGGATGAAAAGTTTCGTACTTTCGAATGCATTCCACTGTAGTATTTGAAAAATCTTGCTTTACTGTCTTTCGGGAACTGTTGATACATGTTTATTTGTTTTCCTTTTGGTTTACAGAATGTCAAGTTTCTGGGAAATAGTTAGGAATTTATGCGGGTTTCCAACACTATGAAAAATATCTGTCGTTTTTTAGAATAAAGGAACAAGCCAAATGTTTTTTCTTCTTCTTCTAAAAGAGTAGTATTAATTCGTATAAGAACAGTTAATTGAAAACATTGAAATTGTAATTATGCCGCTGTTTTTGCGTATCAAAGTATAGATTATTAAATGGGTCTTGTATGTTTTAAGTACCCATGTTGTATGTACCAGAGTTGGCCGTTGATTACAGTAATCGATTACAACTGTAATTGATTACAGATAATTACAGCTATGTAATCAATTACTTGTAATCACGATTACAAGTAATCAATTACTTGTAATCGTGATTACAACTTTCAAAAAATTTTGATTACAGCTGTAATCATGATTACAATTTTGATTACAGTAATCAATTACTTGTAATCACGATTACAAGTAATCAATTACTTGTAATCGTGATTACAACTTTCAAAAAATTTTGATTACAGCTGTAATCATGATTACAATTTTGATTACAGTAATCAATTACTTGTAATCATGATTACAAGTAATTGCGATTACAAGTAATCACAACAAAAACGATTACAAGTAATTACGATTACAAGTAATCAAAATATATGATTACATGTAATCATGATTACATGTAATTTGATTACATGTAATTGTGATTACTTGTAATCAAACTATACGATTACAAGTCATTACGATTGTATACTATAGTCAAATTTTTTATGTAAGTATTCATTTGTTTACATATTTTAATGTACATAGAATGTACGCACGCATGAACGTACAATTTGCGATTCCTATACATACAATGTATGTACAAACGTTGTTTGTACGTACAATATTCGTAATTATATTGTAATATACTTAATGCAATGCGCATATGCTTAGTATATATAATTATGCATTTATGATACATGTACGCATGTATGTTAGTTTGTACAAAAAGGCAATGTTTTGTATCTTTGTATACATAGACAATGCATGTATGAACGTATATGAAAATAATGTTTATGCGTTTGCATGCTTTTATGTATTTAAGTGCATATATTGTATAAATTTACGATAATAGCACGTATATACAATGTACGTTTGTATATAAAATTGTACGTATTTGCGTACAATATGTAAAAATGTTATTTAAAGGTACAATATATGCACATAGTTGCGTAAATAAAATGCGTACATGTATACATGCATATTTATATGTACATCGATATATGTGCACGCAAAGTATGTACTTATGTACAACTTACGTATGTACTTGTATAACTACATACTTTGTTAATACTTATGCGCATGTAATGCATGGATGTACAAAAAAATAGTTATATGCACAATGTATGCATGTGCATACAACGTATACATGTACATAATTACAAGTAATGTACAAATACGTGCGTACATTTAAATATATGTAATTACAATATACACATACATTGTGCATACATTAAAAAAATTTATATGAGTAAAGTTATTAAAATTTGTTTTAAAATTATTCTAAGGTATATGAAACTCGACTTCATATTTTTTAGAAAGCAAACGATAATTTTATTTGGAATTTCTAAATATTAATTCCACACATAAAATTTACCGTTTTTCTTACCATTTAAAAAATTTCTATGAATCATGCATTATGTTATAAAAAAAATAAATCTGTATTGTCAAACATGTCATGAAAATACCTGAAAATAATTTTTTATTCAGAGAATTTCAAAATGATATAGAGCAATTAAAGCTGAAAACTAAATTTAAATATCGTTTGATTTTGTCATTTAACTTGCTTGAGTCATTAAAAGTTAACTTACACGCATTTTATTTACTGCATTGTACACATATTTAGACATAAATGTAATGTACATATGTATACGTGTAATGTATGTACGCATGTACAAATTCATGTATTGTACGTGCATATATAGTACATATGGATATGCATACATGGAACATACGTGTATTGTACATGTGTGGATACATTCATTGTACATATATACATTGCACCATATGCATAGATAGGGATAGCATGCATGTACACATGTAAAATTTGTACGAAAGAATTATGCCCAATATATTTATGCACATACGTACTGTATATGTACACACATATGTACATTATATGAACATTATATGTTCATTTCATCATATGTATATTATATGAATATACATCTGTACGCTATATGTATATACATCTGTACGCTATATGTATATACATCTGTACAATATATGCATCTCAAATGTGTGTATGTACGTACGTTATGCATGCCGAATGCATGTATGAATATATGTGAAATATAAATACGCCCAATGTACGTACAATAGTTCACAAATGTATTATGCATATTTGGATACTTACATTGAGCATGAACATATTATGTACATGTACATAAATACACTGGACATGCATATCATGTACATGTATACATACATATATTGTACATCCTACAGATATACCTATATTGTATATGCATACATATATTGTACTGTTCATAAATAAATTGCACATACATGCATGGGACATACATTGTACAGACAATGTATGTATGTTCGTACAAACACAAGTACTTGTATATACATGCGTACATGAACATAGATATACATTTTACATACACAAATATTTGCATAAAATGCATATATTCATTGTGTATAAATGTACATGCCTACATTGTTTGCACATACATACGTAATTATTATCTATATACATACGTACATATATTTTATACCTACAATATAAGTGTATGTACATGTGTGTGATACTAAAATGTCTGAACATATGCACTAGATAAAATCATATGTACATACATTTCAGTTACATTCATTTGTACGTATACAAATACGTACAAAATGCAGTACATGTTAATAGGTGCAAAATGTATCATTATAAAATACATTCTACTATCTACTGTAAAATATAATCATTTATAAGAATACAATAGTCTCGTAATCGTGTAATTAGATTACATGTAATCATAATTACATGTAATCAAATTACATGTAATCATATATTTTGATTACTTGTAATCATAATTACTTGTAATCGTTTTTGTTGTGATTACTTGTAATCGCAATTACTTGGAATCATGATTACAAGTAATTGATTACTGTAATCAAAACTGTAATCATGATTACAGCTGTAATCAAAATTTTTTGAAAATTGTAATCATGATTACAAGTAATTGATTACTGTAATCGACTATGTAATCATGATTACAGCTGTAATCAAACTTTGTAATCACGATTACAAGTAATTGATTACTGTAATCAATATTGTAATCATGATTACAGCTGTAATCAAAATTTTTGAAAATTGTAATCATGATTACAAGTAATTGATTACTGTAATCAAAAAATGTAATCGATTACATTTTTGGCCAACTCTGGTATGTACATAGGCGTAACGTAAGAGGGGCATACTTTTTGCAATTAGAAAACTTCATTCATTTTATTAATATGTATGTATATTTATAGATGAATGAATGCATAAAACTTAAAATAAACTTGTTAAAATAAACTTCTAAAAACAAAAAGTGTGCCTCTTTCACGCTACGTCTATGATGTTCTATCGTTTGATAAATTATTTAGGTTTAAGCTAACTTTTAGTATTACGTAACAATATGTCTTGTTTGGAAAAAGTTTTGAGATATAATGTTCCCTGTTTCATAAGAAACTTGTTTATTACATATGTGTTCAATATTATATTTTATTTAGTTTTACAAACGTTATAACACTTCGAAACGGAAAAGAAATTATTTGAAAATTACATAAAAGAAAAAGTTATCATTCGATGGTTAGTTCAAAAAACTAAAAAAATCACGCTATATCGCGGGAGAAACTTTTCATTGCAAATTCTTTTTCAGCTCAGTAACTAATTTAAAGTGTAAAAACAGTGAGTTCAGACAAACCTAGAATAAGCCATGAAACTTCAATTTAAAAAAAAATTTAAAAATGTCAAAATGCAAGCAAATTATTGGAAGAGAACAACATATCTATTGCATAATCCGAAATTACCTTCTCATAATATATCTTCATTTTGATATTTAAAAAAATTTATTTTCAGTATTTGAAATTTCCTGTTTTACTCAAGGTCTGTCAGAACTCACTTTTTCTGTATTTTAAATTAGTTATAAAGATGAAAGATAATTTGCGATTAAAAGTTTCTCCCACGATATAGCTAATTATCTTATTGATACGACGATATCTGATTGCTAAAGTCAAACTTGAAGACTGCTCTGCCGCCCAGAAAAATAAGGCAACAGAATGGAAATTTAATTTGCTGAAAGTTCTTAGTGTGCATAGTATCGAGTTTTTTCCAATTTGTTCGAAAGTCACTGTTAAGTGCCTTTTTTTCGCCAATTTACTCTCAATGTTTGCTCTAAAAATGACTATATATCCTTTAATGCAGAGAAGTAGGAAAATTTATTTCTAACTCGACATTTTTGTTTCATAAGTTCACTTTTATTTGTTTATGTTGGAAATTTTTATAAATCATAAAATATATTTGTCGCCAAATAATTACGTGTATTTGACAGAAAAAATTACATAAACAAAGAAGATTCAGATGTCTTTGACTGTCGTCCCGCAGTGAACTGATCGTAAAGAAGCTGTTTTATAACACCGGAGTCAAGTATCACTGGCTGCTGTCAGTAAGCGGGTGGGTGACCACTATGTTTAGCCTGCGTAGGAACCGAGGGTGCACGCGTCGGTCCTGGTTAAACTGTTCTACCGTAAAGTGCTCGACTTCGAGGGCAGGTCGTCGGGCTACCAAAGCAGAGGATCCATCCCTTCTGCAAAGTGTCAAAATGTCTTCGGATCATTCTCAGAGATGTTTCCCAGACCGTCGCTAATAGCTCATTGTGCATCTTTAGTACGACGTAAATAAAGTACCATACCTCTTTGAATGAACCGACCGCCTGTGTAGGGGTCAGGCAACTGGCCATAACCATCTAGAACCCAGGCCATAACTTTCTAGATGGTTATGGCATGGCATGGATGTTCTTTCCATCTCTGTACTATCTGTCCTTACTGTGGGAGCAACGTTGGTCCGCCTAATATGGTACCCCTGAAAGAGTGGCCAACAAATCTGCCCTTCAGATACCTGTATAACGAAAGGTCATTCTCCAGGTGGGCATTGGAATAAAAAACCTCTTTGACTGTCATCAGCATGACTATAATGAAAGTTATAGCGGTATTTACCTTTATATTATTTATTTATTGTCCCTTTTTATCATTGTTCTCTGCTATTATTGTGTTTTAATTTTAATTGTTACTATTAATTAACGGATTGAAATTAAAATGTCAAAAAGTAAAAAAGTAATTTATTAAAAAGTAATCGCATTATTTTACCTTGTTACGCAATTTTTTATGATTAAGATATTTAATTGCAATTTTTGATTATTTTTTTTATGATAAATTTAATGCAAAACCGAATGCAATTAAAGTAATGATTATAAATAAAATTTAAAATTTTAGAGCAATATTAAGAATTATCTTTTCGCACTATTGCTAAATAATTTCTTTGGCGAAAAATATTTTGAGAATTTTTATAGCAACTGAAAATTAAAGGAGAATTTAAATCACTAGTTAGTGAATAAAGTTGTAACGGTTACTGCTCAAAATGATTAGGTTTAAATTTTATCCCAATAGAATTGGTAACTAAATCTGCGTCAATACACTAATAAAATTTTGAATCTTTTACATTTAAACATTATAGAGAATGCATAATTTTGCAAGGAAAAAAAAAAGCGAGATGCTGGTTAGTTTTTTTTTCTCCAAAAAATCTTTTAGGAGTTTGTCTAAATATCTGTTTCTTTTTATTAGATTTAAAATTAAAATAATAGTAGAAAAAGGAAAAATAATGTATAAAATGAGCAAAAATGAGGAATACGTTTTTTTATAAGGACATCAATTTGTTTGGAAAAAATAAAAGTAAATAATTTTATATTAAAATAAAAACAGAATGTTTTATAGTAAGTGTGCAAAAATGATAAAAATAAATAAATAAAAGACGATAATACTTATCCATTGGAAGTATTGAGTACTTGTACACAGAATGAATTGTATTTATTTACGTTTCGTCAGAAATGTGTGGTACCTTTAATATGGAATAATATTGCCTGCGCAGGTCGCAGTGCTAATAATTATTATAAAAAAATATTGTTGAAAAAAAATTTATTATTTAAGGAATCTTTTATGTATGTGGAGTGTTTTTTTTAAATTAAGACATACTTTATTTTGTAAAAGTTTAACATCACGTCTTATTTTAAAATTAATAATGCAGTTATATTGAGAAAATTCCCCTGTTTGCAATAAAATAAATTATGCAAAATATATTTAAAAAAAAACGAATCATTTTCTTTAGTTTCAAATATCTTTTTAAAACATTTAACCAAGCACTTTCATTATGCAAATAGGTTTCATGAATAACTTACGGAAACATTTTCGTAAATTACTCTCAAAACTTTTCACGTATATAAAAATGTCCAGGTTTTCATTAAATACTCTAAATAAAGCTTTTAAAACTGGAGAAATATATTGAAATATTCACTTTGATCTCTTTGGTATTTATTATTAATTTTTATTTTGATTATCAAGTAAAAATACTGGCTCTTAAACAACTATTGCGGTGAATTACTGGCAGAAAAAAAGCAACATCTTCAAGCAATTTAAATCTCCCTTACTATGAAATATTAATTGCTACCTTTTATTTAA
The DNA here is from genome assembly GCF_982258835.1 of Parasteatoda tepidariorum. NCBI lineage: Eukaryota > Metazoa > Arthropoda > Arachnida > Araneae > Theridiidae > Parasteatoda > Parasteatoda tepidariorum. Next base: position 44,719,708 of record NC_141761.1, on the reverse strand, counting down.
TTTAAAAGCAATGTTAAAAGAAACCGATTTTAAGAGCAGAAAAATGTTTAACAACTCGAAGTAATTTAAGAAACAAAACATTTTCTAAATAAAATGTGATAAAAGCTCTCTGAGTAAATATCTTTAGAAACACTCCTTTTTTTTTAAAAAAAACTTTTATTCAACATAAATTGAATTACACATTTTATAACAGTTTTACTGTGTGCTAAAGAAAATAGAACAGCACTTGCCTAGAAAAATCTCTATCATATATTTTATTTTATCTCCTATAGTTGAAAAAGAGTAAATAGAGTTTTCAACCAAATGATGACAGTTTTGACCTTCATTTTAGACATTGAGTGTTAGGGAAGGTAAAGTTTACAGACTGTTATTAAAAAGCCCCCCCCCCCCTTCTTTTTGAATAGGTCATCTATACAATCAACTTATTCTCCCAAGTTCAAGGAAAAGTTTGATGAGGTTTGTTTTCTAAGAGACGTTTAAATATTTATTCGAGGTTTCAAGTGTAAAGCTTTCGTAATTCACTTATAAGAAGTGCCATATTATAATAATGACCCATTTCCGATTAACGAATGTAATTTATGGAAAATGGTAATGTATCAAGGATTGTTAGTTTTTTAAATTTAGGTTTTTGGAGCTGTTCAAAATAGAATGGAAGATTTTTACTGTTATAAGGTAACAGTTGGAGCATGGAATTTTATCCGTTTATTCTTGTTCACTTTTTTCCTTTCTTAAATAAATGTATTTTTTATAAAATAACAATGCTTTGCAAAAAATCTTTTTTTTCGAGACTGGTATCACTCCTGACTATTCTTACGTAAAATGACGTCTCAAATCCGAATATGAATCCCATCATCTCTCGTTTTCTTGAATACTTCAACCATATACACCGAAGAGCCATTACATTATGACCACCCACCATCTATTACAATGGGCTCGCCCTGGTTTTCATGGTTTCTCGCCTAGGAACAATGTTTTCATGGGGCACATTAGGACCCATCATCCTCATAGAACAATTCCTGACGTCTGTAAGCTACTTGAACATAGTTGCAGACCAGGTTCACCCATTCATGGCAACAGTTTTTCCTGCGGGAGATGGTGTTTACCAACAGGATAATGCACCATGTCATAAGGGTCGAATCGTCATGGATTGGTTCGAGGAACATTTCAGTGACTTTCAAATCATGTCTTGGCCCCCAAATTCACCTGACCTTAATCCAATAGAGCATTTGTGGTCCTACTTGGAAAACCAAATTCATGCTGCCACGGTACCCCCTCGCAATGTGAGGGAATTGCAGGACCAGTTGGTGAGCGCTTGGTACCAGATACATCACACTACCTATCAGCACCTTGTGGAATCAATGCCACGGCGGGTGCAAGCAGTTTTGAAGGCTAAAGGTGGTCTTACATGTTATTAGCAGGGTGGTCATAATGTAATGGCTCTTCGATGTATGTTAATCACTGTTCGGTAAGTGATTGACATATATGGATGAATTTGATTTACAGCTAGGTAAAAGATTTTTTTCCTGTTAAACTTATATGAGGTGTTTGAGATCTGTAAAATTCTAAAACATCCACAGTAGAACTAAGGATGACATTTTTTGCGGATTCTCTCCACTAAATTATAGCTAAAATATTGAAAAAGGATGCCTTTTTTGGTCTTTTTCTTAATCTTTAAACTGATTTTTTTTGCGCCTCCAATACATAAAGTAAAAAAAATAGCCAAAATTCTGGTTAAAAGTGGATGAGGGAAAAATGGGTAGGTCTCTTACGAATTTTCTTACCAGAGCTTTGGTTTTTTTTTTTTTTTTTAAGACTGTACTATTTTAACAGCCAAATAAATATCTTCTGGCAGTTTAGAGATTCGAATAGTTTTAAAGCGTAAACAATTATATCAAGTAGTGGGATTTTGAGAAAATATACTTCCTTAAATTGTTATTAAAATAAACTTTTTAGATTTCCAGATGTTGGTGCACTAATTAGAAACGAGAACCTCTGATCGAAAAAGATTCCGAATCTAGTTATATCCAGAGTAAACGTTTACAGCAATTTTTATAACATTGATTTAAGAAAAAAAAATTGTTGCCAAAGACTGTCATAACATAATTGAAAAACAACATAATTGAACATAATTGGCATAACATAACATAATTGACATAATTAATAACATATTGAACATAACATAATTGAAAAAATAATACGCGTTTGAAATAAGAACTTGAAAACCAAACCTTATACCATTTTTTTCAAACGATATATCATTTTTACTATCTTGTTAACTTGGCGCTTCTTTGTGAGAGATTGTGCTAACAGTTGGCGAAGAATAAAGTAATAGAAGGACATCGTTAAAGAATTTCTACACTTCCTTTCTAGATCCTGACTTCTTTTTCTTCACTTCCCATATCTGCTTTAGCTTGTAACTTCTGAATAGGACCATGGATTCAATGAACGAAACATAAGAAGTTCGTAAGCGAAAGAATGAAAAAAAAAAGAAAAAAAAGAAAGAAACTTTCTGGAAGGAATTGAACCAATCAATGCTTGCGTTTGTGTAAGAA